>NW_027254481.1:0-225000 GCF_044704955.1 Pristiophorus japonicus
TGCGAGTTCGGACACGGGGTCAGTGAGCACAGCGTGTGATGGGTGAGCGGGACTCGGTGCGAGTTAGGACACGGGGGCAGTGAGCACAGGGGGTGATGGGTGAGTGGGACTCGGTGCGAGTTAGGAAACGGGGGCAGTGAGCACAGGGGGTGATGGGTGAGCGGGACTGGGTCCGAGTTGGGACACGGGGGCAGCGAGCACGGGGTGATGGGTGAGTGGGACTCGGTGCGACTTAGGACACGGGGTGATGGGTGAGTGGGACCCGGTGCGAGTTACGACACGGGGTCAATGAGCACAGGGGGTGATGGGTGAGCGGGACTGGGTGCGAGTTAGGACACGGGGTCAGTGAGCACAGGGAGTGATGGGTGAGCGGGACTCGGTGCGAGTTAGGACACGGGGGCAGTGAGCACAGGGGGTGATGGGTGAGCGGGACTCGGTGCGAGTTAGGACACGGGGTGAGCACAGGGGGTGATGGGTGAACGGGACTCGGTGCGAGTTAGGACACGGGGTGAGTGAGCACAGGGGGTGAGGGATGAGCGGGACTCGGTGCGAGCTCGGACACGGGGTCAGTGAGCACAGGGGGCAATGGGTGAGTGGGATTCGGTGCAAGTTAGGACACGGGGTCAGTGAGCACATGGGGTGATGGGTGAGTGGGACTGGGTGAGAGTTAGGACACGGGGTCAGCAAGCACAGGGGGTGATGGGTGAGTGGGACTCGGTGCAAGTTAGGACACAGGGGCAGCGAGCACAGGGGGTGATGGGTGAGAGGGACGCGGTGCGAGTTCGGACACGGGGGCAGGGAGCACAGGGGGCGATGGGTGAGTGAGATTCGGTGCGAGTTAGGACACGGGGTCAGCGAGCACAGGGGGTGATGGGTGAGTGGGACTGGGTGTGAGTTAGGACACAGGGGCAGTGAGCACAGTGGGTGATGGGTGAGCAGGACTCGGTGCGAGTTAGGACACGGGGGCAGTGAGCACAGGGGGTGATGGGTGAGCGGGACAGGGTGCGAGTTAGGACACGGGGGCAGTGAGCACGGGGTGATGTGTGAGTGGGACTCGGTGTGAGTTAGGACACGGGGTCAGTGAGCACAGGGGGCAAGGGGTGAGTGGGATTCGGTGCAAGTTAGGACACGGGGTCAGTGAGCACATGGGGTGATGGGTGAGTGGGACTGGGTGAGAGTTAGGACACGGGGGCAGGGAGCACAGGGGGTGATGGGTGAGTGGGACTCGGTGTGAGTTAGGACACGGGGTCAGCGAGCACAGGGGGTGAGGGGGGAGCGGGACTCGGTGCGAGTTAGGACACGGGGTGAGCACAGGTGGGTGATGGGTGAGCGGGACTGGGTGCGAGTTAGGACACAGGGGCAGCCAGCACAGGGGGTGATGGGTGAGTGGGACTCGGTGCGAGTTAGGACACGGGGTGAGTGAGCACAGGGGGCGATGGGTGAGTGGGATTCGGTGCAAGTTAGGACAGGGGTCAGTGAGCACATGGGGTGATGGGTGAGTGGGACTGGGTGCGAGTTCGGACACGGGGGGCAGTGAGCACAGGGGGTGATGGGTGAGCGGGACTGGGTGCGAGTTAGGACACGGGGTCAGCGAGCACAGGGGGTGATGGGTGAGCGGGACTGGGTGCGAGTTAGGACACGGGGGCAGTGAGCACAGTGGGTGATGGGTGAGCGGGACTCGGTGCGAGTTAGGACACGGGGTCAGCGAGCACAGGGGGTGATGGGTGAGCGGGACTGGGTGCGAGTTAGGACACGGGGGCAGTGAGCACAGTGGGTGATGGGTGAGCGGGACTCGGTGCGAGTTAGGACACGGGGCAGTGAGCACAGCGGGGTGATAGGTGAGCAGGACTCGGTGCGAGTTAGGACACGGGGGCAGTGAGCACAGGGGGTGATGGGTGAGTGGGACTCGGTGCGAGTTAGGAAACGGGGGCAGTGAGCACAGGGGGTGATGGGTGAGTGGGACTCGGTGCGAGTTAGGACACGGGGTTAGCGAACACAGGGGGTGATGGGTGAGTGGGACTCGGTGCGAGTTAGGACACGGGGTTAGCGAACACAGGGGGTGATGGGTGAGTGGGACTCGGTGTGAGTTAGGACACGGGGGCAGTGAGCACAGGGGGTGATGGGTGAGCGGGACTCGGTGCGAGTTAGGACACGGGGGCAGTGAGCACAGGGGGTGATGGGTGAGCGGGACTCGGTGCGAGTTAGGACACGGGGGCAGCGAGCACAGGGTGTGATGGGTGAGCGGGATGCGGTGCGAGTTAGGACACGGGCTGAGCACAGGTGGGTGATGGGTGAACGGGACTCAGTGCGAGTTAGGACACGGGGTCAGCGAGCACAGCGGGTGATGGGTGAGCGGGACTCGGTGCGACTTCGGACACGGGGTGATGGGTGAGTGGGACTGGGTGCGAGTTACGACACGGGGTCAATGAGCACAGGGGGTGATGGGTGAGCGGGACTGGGTGCGAGTTAGGACACTGGGCAGTGAGCACAGGGGGTGACGGGTGAGCAGGACTCGGTGCGAGTTAGGACACGGGGTCAGTGAGCACAGGGAGTGATGGGTGAGCGGGACTCGGTGCGAGTTAGGACACGGGGGCAGTGAGCACAGAGGGCGATAGGTGAGCAGGACTTGGTGCGAGTTAGGACACGGGGTCAGTGAGCACAGGGGGTGATGGGTGAGCGGGACTCGATGCGAGTTAGGACACGGGGGCAGTGAGCACAGGGGGTGATGGGTGAGTGGGACTGGGTGCGAGTTAGGACACGGGGTCAGTGAGCACAGGGGGTGATGGGTGAGTGGGACTCGGTGAGAGTTAGGACACGTGGTCAGCGAGCACAGGGGGTGATGGGTGAGCGGGACTCGGTGAGAGTTAAGACACAGGGTCAGCACAGGGGGGTGATGGGTGAGCGGGACTCGGTGCGAGTTCGGACACGGGGTCAGTGAGCACAGGGGGTGATGGGTGAGACGGACTCGGTGCGAGTTAGGACACGGGGACAGTGAGCACAGGGGGTGATGGGTGAGCGGGACGCGGTGCGAGTTAGGACACGGGGACAGTGAGCACAGGGGGTGATGGGTGAGCGGGATTCGGTGCGAGTTAAGACACGGGGTCAGTGAGCACAGGGGGTGATGGGTGAGCGGGACTGGGTGCGAGTTAGGACACGGGGGCAGCGAGCACGGGGTGTTGGGTGAGCGGGACTCGGTGCGAGTTAGGACACGGGGTCAGTGAGCACAGGGGGTGATGGGTGAGCGGGACTCGGTGCGAGTTAGGACACGGGGTCAGTGAGCACAGGGGGTGATGGGTGAGCGGGACTCGGTGCGAGTTAGGACACGGGGTCAGTGAGCACAGGGGGTGATGGGTCAGCGGGACACGGTGTGAGTTTGGACACGGGGCAGTGAGAACAGGGGTGATGGGTGAGTGGGACTCGGTGCGAGTTAGGACACGGGATCAGTGAGCACAGGGGGTGATGGGTGAGTGGGACTTGGTGCGAGTTAGGACACGTGGTCAGCGAGCACAGGGGGTGATGGGTGAGCGGGACTCGGTGCGAGTTAGGACACGGGGTCAGCGAGCACAGGGGGTGATAGGTGAGCGGGACTCGGTGCGAGTTCGGACACGGGGTCAGTGAGCACAGATGGTGATGGGTGAGACGGACTCGGTGCGAGTTAGGACACGGGGGCAGTGAGCACAGGGGGTGATGGGTGAGCGGGACTCGGTGCGAGTTAGGACACGGGGGCAGTAAGCACAGGGGGTGATGGGTGAGCGGGACTCGGTGCGAGTTAGGACACGGGGGCAGCGAGCACAGGGGGTGATGGGTGAGCGGGACGCGGTGCGAGTTAGGACACGGGCTGAGCACAGGTGGGTGATGGGTGAACGGGACTCAGTGCGAGTTAGGACACGGGGTCAGCGAGCACAGCGGGTGATGGGTGAGCGGGACTCGGTGCGAGTTAGGACACGGGGTCATGGGTGAGTGGGACCCGGTGCGAGTTACGACACGGGGTCAATGAGCACAGGGGGTGATGGGTGAGCGGGACTGGGTGCGAGTTAGGACACTGGGCAGTGAGCACAGGGGGTGACGGGTGAGCAGGACTCGGTGCGAGTTAGGATACGGGGCAGTGAGCACGGGGTGATGGGTGAGTGGGACTGGGTGTGAGTTAGGACACGGGGGCAGTGAGCACAGAGGGCGATAGGTGAGCAGGACTTGGTGCGAGTTAGGACACGGGGTCAGTGAGCACAGGGGGTGATGGGTGAGCGGGACTCGATGCGAGTTAGGACACGGGGGCAGTGAGCACAGGGGGTGATGGGTGAGTGGGACTGGGTGCGAGTTAGGACACGGGGTCAGTGAGCACAGGGGGTGATGGGTGAGTGGGACTCGGTGAGAGTTAGGACACGTGGTCAGCGAGCACAGGGGGTGATGGGTGAGCGGGACTCGGTGCGAGTTAGGACACGGGGTCAGCGAGCACAGGGGGTGATAGGTGAGCGGGACTCGGTGAGAGTTAGGACACGGGGTCAGCACAGGGGGGTGATGGGTGAGCGGGACTCGGTGCGAGTTCGGACACGGGGTCAGTGAGCACAGATGGTGATGGGTGAGACGGACTCGGTGCGAGTTAGGACACGGGGACAGTGAGCACAGGGGGTGATGGGTGAGCGGGACTCGGTGCGAGTTAGGACACGGGGACAGTGAGCACAGGGGGTGATGGGTGAGCGGGATTCGGTGCGAGTTAGGAGACGGGGTCAGTGAGCACAGGGGGTGATGGGTGAGCGGGACTCGGTGCGAGTTTGGACACGGGGTCAGCACAGAGGGGTGATGGGTGAGCAGGACTCGGTGCGAGTTAGGACACGGGGTCAGTGAGCACAGGGGGTGATGGGTGAGCGGGACTCGGTGCGAGTTCGGACACGGGGGGCAGTGAGCACAGGGGGTGATGGGTGAGCGGGACGCGGTGCGAGTTAGGACACGGGCTGAGCACAGGTGGGTGATGGGTGAACGGGACTCAGTGCGAGTTAGGACACGGGGTCAGCGAGCACAGGGGGTGATGGGTGAGTGGGACTCGGTGCGAGTTTGGACACGGGGGCAGTGAGCACAGGGGGTGATGGGTGAGTGGGACTCGGTGTGAGTTAGGACACGGGGTCAGCGAGCACAGGGGATGAGGGGGGAGCGAGACTCGGTGCGAGTTAGGACACGGGGTGAGCACAGGTGGGTGATGGGTGAGCGGGACTGGGTGCGAGTTAGGACACAGGGGCAGCCAGCACAGGGGGTGATGGGTGAGTGGGACTCGGTGCGAGTTAGGATACGGGGCAGTGAGCACAGCGGGGTGATAGGTGAGCAGGACCCGGTGCGAGTTCGGACACGGGGTCAGTGAGCACAGGGGGTGATGGGTGAGTGGGACTCGGTGCGAGTTCGGACACGGGGTCAGTGAGCACAGGGGGTGATGGGTGAGCGGGACTCGGTGCGAGTTCGGACACGGGGTCAGTGAGCACAGCGTGTGATGGGTGAGCGGGACTCGGTGCGAGTTAGGACACGGGGGCAGTGAGCACAGGGGGTGATGGGTGAGTGGGACTCGGTGCGAGTTAGGAAACGGGGGCAGTGAGCACAGGGGGTGATGGGTGAGCGGGACTGGGTCCGAGTTGGGACACGGGGGCAGCGAGCACGGGGTGATGGGTGAGTGGGACTCGGTGCGACTTAGGACACGGGGTGATGGGTGAGTGGGACCCGGTGCGAGTTACGACACGGGGTCAATGAGCACAGGGGGTGATGGGTGAGCGGGACTGGGTGCGAGTTAGGACACGGGGTCAGTGAGCACAGGGAGTGATGGGTGAGCGGGACTCGGTGCGAGTTAGGACACGGGGGCAGTGAGCACAGGGGGTGATGGGTGAGCGGGACTCGGTGCGAGTTAGGACACGGGGTGAGCACAGGGGGTGATGGGTGAACGGGACTCGGTGCGAGTTAGGACACGGGGTGAGTGAGCACAGGGGGTGAGGGATGAGCGGGACTCGGTGCGAGCTCGGACACGGGGTCAGTGAGCACAGGGGGCAATGGGTGAGTGGGATTCGGTGCAAGTTAGGACACGGGGTCAGTGAGCACATGGGGTGATGGGTGAGTGGGACTGGGTGAGAGTTAGGACACGGGGTCAGCAAGCACAGGGGGTGATGGGTGAGTGGGACTCGGTGCAAGTTAGGACACAGGGGCAGCGAGCACAGGGGGTGATGGGTGAGAGGGACGCGGTGCGAGTTCGGACACGGGGGCAGGGAGCACAGGGGGCGATGGGTGAGTGAGATTCGGTGCGAGTTAGGACACGGGGTCAGCGAGCACAGGGGGTGATGGGTGAGTGGGACTGGGTGTGAGTTAGGACACAGGGGCAGTGAGCACAGTGGGTGATGGGTGAGCAGGACTCGGTGCGAGTTAGGACACGGGGGCAGTGAGCACAGGGGGTGATGGGTGAGCGGGACAGGGTGCGAGTTAGGACACGGGGGCAGTGAGCACGGGGTGATGTGTGAGTGGGACTCGGTGTGAGTTAGGACACGGGGTCAGTGAGCACAGGGGGCAAGGGGTGAGTGGGATTCGGTGCAAGTTAGGACACGGGGTCAGTGAGCACATGGGGTGATGGGTGAGTGGGACTGGGTGAGAGTTAGGACACGGGGGCAGGGAGCACAGGGGGTGATGGGTGAGTGGGACTCGGTGTGAGTTAGGACACGGGGTCAGCGAGCACAGGGGGTGAGGGGGGAGCGGGACTCGGTGCGAGTTAGGACACGGGGTGAGCACAGGTGGGTGATGGGTGAGCGGGACTGGGTGCGAGTTAGGACACAGGGGCAGCCAGCACAGGGGGTGATGGGTGAGTGGGACTCGGTGCGAGTTAGGACACGGGGTGAGTGAGCACAGGGGGCGATGGGTGAGTGGGATTCGGTGCAAGTTAGGACAGGGGTCAGTGAGCACATGGGGTGATGGGTGAGTGGGACTGGGTGCGAGTTCGGACACGGGGGGCAGTGAGCACAGGGGGTGATGGGTGAGCGGGACTGGGTGCGAGTTAGGACACGGGGTCAGCGAGCACAGGGGGTGATGGGTGAGCGGGACTGGGTGCGAGTTAGGACACGGGGGCAGTGAGCACAGTGGGTGATGGGTGAGCGGGACTCGGTGCGAGTTAGGACACGGGGCAGTGAGCACAGCGGGGTGATAGGTGAGCAGGACTCGGTGCGAGTTAGGACACGGGGGCAGTGAGCACAGGGGGTGATGGGTGAGTGGGACTCGGTGCGAGTTAGGAAACGGGGGCAGTGAGCACAGGGGGTGATGGGTGAGTGGGACTCGGTGCGAGTTAGGACACGGGGTTAGCGAACACAGGGGGTGATGGGTGAGTGGGACTCGGTGCGAGTTAGGACACGGGGTTAGCGAACACAGGGGGTGATGGGTGAGTGGGACTCGGTGTGAGTTAGGACACGGGGGCAGTGAGCACAGGGGGTGATGGGTGAGCGGGACTCGGTGCGAGTTAGGACACGGGGGCAGTGAGCACAGGGGGTGATGGGTGAGCGGGACTCGGTGCGAGTTAGGACACGGGGGCAGCGAGCACAGGGTGTGATGGGTGAGCGGGATGCGGTGCGAGTTAGGACACGGGCTGAGCACAGGTGGGTGATGGGTGAACGGGACTCAGTGCGAGTTAGGACACGGGGTCAGCGAGCACAGCGGGTGATGGGTGAGCGGGACTCGGTGCGACTTCGGACACGGGGTGATGGGTGAGTGGGACTGGGTGCGAGTTACGACACGGGGTCAATGAGCACAGGGGGTGATGGGTGAGCGGGACTGGGTGCGAGTTAGGACACTGGGCAGTGAGCACAGGGGGTGACGGGTGAGCAGGACTCGGTGCGAGTTAGGACACGGGGTCAGTGAGCACAGGGAGTGATGGGTGAGCGGGACTCGGTGCGAGTTAGGACACGGGGGCAGTGAGCACAGAGGGCGATAGGTGAGCAGGACTTGGTGCGAGTTAGGACACGGGGTCAGTGAGCACAGGGGGTGATGGGTGAGCGGGACTCGATGCGAGTTAGGACACGGGGGCAGTGAGCACAGGGGGTGATGGGTGAGTGGGACTGGGTGCGAGTTAGGACACGGGGTCAGTGAGCACAGGGGGTGATGGGTGAGTGGGACTCGGTGAGAGTTAGGACACGTGGTCAGCGAGCACAGGGGGTGATGGGTGAGCGGGACTCGGTGAGAGTTAAGACACAGGGTCAGCACAGGGGGGTGATGGGTGAGCGGGACTCGGTGCGAGTTCGGACACGGGGTCAGTGAGCACAGGGGGTGATGGGTGAGACGGACTCGGTGCGAGTTAGGACACGGGGACAGTGAGCACAGGGGGTGATGGGTGAGCGGGACGCGGTGCGAGTTAGGACACGGGGACAGTGAGCACAGGGGGTGATGGGTGAGCGGGATTCGGTGCGAGTTAAGACACGGGGTCAGTGAGCACAGGGGGTGATGGGTGAGCGGGACTGGGTGCGAGTTAGGACACGGGGGCAGCGAGCACGGGGTGTTGGGTGAGCGGGACTCGGTGCGAGTTAGGACACGGGGTCAGTGAGCACAGGGGGTGATGGGTGAGCGGGACTCGGTGCGAGTTAGGACACGGGGTCAGTGAGCACAGGGGGTGATGGGTGAGCGGGACTCGGTGCGAGTTAGGACACGGGGTCAGTGAGCACAGGGGGTGATGGGTCAGCGGGACACGGTGTGAGTTTGGACACGGGGCAGTGAGAACAGGGGTGATGGGTGAGTGGGACTCGGTGCGAGTTAGGACACGGGATCAGTGAGCACAGGGGGTGATGGGTGAGTGGGACTTGGTGCGAGTTAGGACACGTGGTCAGCGAGCACAGGGGGTGATGGGTGAGCGGGACTCGGTGCGAGTTAGGACACGGGGTCAGCGAGCACAGGGGGTGATAGGTGAGCGGGACTCGGTGCGAGTTCGGACACGGGGTCAGTGAGCACAGATGGTGATGGGTGAGACGGACTCGGTGCGAGTTAGGACACGGGGACAGTGAGCACAGGGGGTGATGGGTGAGCGGGACTCGGTGCGAGTTAGGACACGGGGACAGTGAGCACAGGGGGTGATGGGTGAGCGGGATTCGGTGCGAGTTAGGACACGGGGTCAGTGAGCACAGGGGGTGATGGGTGAGCGGGACTCGGTGCGAGTTTGGACACGGGGCAGTGAGCACGGGGTGATGGGTGAGCGGGACTCGGTGCGAGTTAGGACAAGGGGTCAGTGAGCACAGGGGGTGATGGGTGAGCGGGACTGGGTGCGAGTTAGGACACGGGGGCAGCGAGCACGGGGTGTTGGGTGAGCGGGACTCGGTGCGAGTTAGGACACGGGGTCAGCACAGGGGGGTGATGGGTGAGTGGGACTCGGTGCGAGTTAGGACACGGGGTCAGTGAGCACAGGGGGTGATGGGTGAGCGGGACTCGGTGCGAGTTCGGACACGGGGGGCAGTGAGCACAGGGGGTGATGGGTGAGCGGGACGCGGTGCGAGTTAGGACACGGGCTGAGCACAGGTGGGTGATGGGTGAACGGGACTCAGTGCGAGTTAGGACACGGGGTCAGCGAGCACAGGGGGTGATGGGTGAGTGGGACTCGGTGCGAGTTTGGACACGGGGGCAGTGAGCACAGGGGGTGATGGGTGAGTGGGACTCGGTGTGAGTTAGGACACGGGGTCAGCGAGCACAGGGGGTGAGGGGGGAGCGAGACTCGGTGCGAGTTAGGACACGGGGTGAGCACAGGTGGGTGATGGGTGAGCGGGACTGGGTGCGAGTTAGGACACAGGGGCAGCCAGCACAGGGGGTGATGGGTGAGTGGGACTCGGTGCGAGTTAGGATACGGGGCAGTGAGCACAGCGGGGTGATAGGTGAGCAGGACCCGGTGCGAGTTCGGACACGGGGTCAGTGAGCACAGGGGGTGATGGGTGAGTGGGACTCGGTGCGAGTTCGGACACGGGGTCAGTGAGCACAGGGGGTGATGGGTGAGCGGGACTCGGTGCGAGTTCGGACACGGGGTCAGTGAGCACAGGGGGCAATGGGTGAGTGGGATTCGGTGCAAGTTAGGACACGGGGTCAGTGAGCACATGGGGTGATGGGTGAGTGGGACTGGGTGAGAGTTAGGACACGGGGTCAGCAAGCACAGGGGGTGATGGGTGAGTGGGACTCGGTGCAAGTTAGGACACAGGGGCAGTGAGCACAGGGGGTGATGGGTGAGTGAGATTCGGTGCGAGTTAGGACACAGGGGCAGTGAGCACAGTGGGTGATGGGTGAGCAGGACTCGGTGCGAGTTAGGACACGGGGGCAGTGAGCACAGGGGGTGATGGGTGAGCGGGACAGGGTGCGAGTTAGGACACGGGGGCAGTGAGCACGGGGTGATGTGTGAGTGGGACTCGGTGCGAGTTAGGACACGGGGGCAGTGAGCACAGGGGGTGATGGGTGAGTGGGACTCGGTGTGAGTTAGGACACGGGGTCAGCGAGCACAGGGGGTGAGGGGGGAGCGGGATTCGGTGCGAGTTAGGACACGGGGTGAGCACAGGTGGGTGATGGGTGAGCGGGACTGGGTGCGAGTTAGGACACAGGGGCAGCCAGCACAGTGGGTGATGGGTGAGTGGGACTCGGTGCGAGTTAGGACACGGGGTGAGTGAGCACAGGGGGCGATGGGTGAGTGGGATTCGGTGCAAGTTAGGACAGGGGTCAGTGAGCACATGGGGTGATGGGTGAGTGGGACTGGGTGCGAGTTCGGACACAGGGGCAGCCAGCACAGGGGGTGATGGGTGAGTGGGACTCGGTGCGAGTTAGGATACGGGGCAGTGAGCACAGCGGGGTGATAGGTGAGCAGGACCCGGTGCGAGTTCGGACACGGGGTCAGTGAGCACAGGGGGTGATGGGTGAGTGGGACTCGGTGCGAGTTCGGACACGGGGTCAGTGAGCACAGGGGGTGATGGGTGAGCGGGACTCGGTGCGAGTTCGGACACGGGGTCAGTGAGCACAGCGTGTGATGGGTGAGCGGGACTCGGTGCGAGTTAGGACACGGGGGCAGTGAGCACAGCGGGTGATGGGTGAGTGGGACTCGGTGCGAGTTAGGAAACGGGGGCAGTGAGCACAGGGGGTGATGCGTGAGCGGGACTGGGTCCGAGTTGGGACACGGGGGCAGCGAGCACGGGGTGATGGGTGAGTGGGACTCGGTGCGACTTAGGACACGGGGTGATGGGTGAGTGGGACCCGGTGCGAGTTACGACACGGGGTCAATGAGCACAGGGGGTGATGGGTGAGCGGGACTGGGTGCGAGTTAGGACACTGGGCAGTGAGCACAGGGGGTGATGGGTGAGTGGGACTCGGTGCGAGTTAGGACACGGGGTCAGTGAGCACAGGGAGTGATGGGTGAGCGGGACTCGGTGCGAGTTAGGACACGGGGGCAGTGAGCACAGGGGGTGATGGGTGAGCGGGACTCGGTGCGAGTTAGGACACGGGGTGAGCACAGGTGGGTGATGGGTGAACGGGACTCGGTGCGAGTTAGGACACGGGGTGAGTGAGCACAGGGGGTGAGGGATGAGCGGGACTCGGTGCGAGCTCGGACACGGGGTCAGTGAGCACAGGGGGCAATGGGTGAGTGGGATTCGGTGCAAGTTAGGACACGGGGTCAGTGAGCACATGGGGTGATGGGTGAGTGGGACTGGGTGAGAGTTAGGACACGGGGTCAGCAAGCACAGGGGGTGATGGGTGAGTGGGACTCGGTGCAAGTTAGGACACAGGGGCAGCGAGCACAGGGGGTGATGGGTGAGAGGGACGCGGTGCGAGTTAGGACACGGGGGCAGTGAGCACAGTGGGTGATGGGTGAGCAGGACTCGGTGCGAGTTAGGACACGGGGGCAGTGAGCACAGGGGGTGATGGGTGAGCGGGACATGGTGCGAGTTAGGACACGGGGGCAGTGAGCACGGGGTGATGTGTGAGTGGGACTCGGTGCGAGTTAGGACACGGGGGCAGTGAGCACAGGGGGTGATGGGTGAGTGGGACTCGGTGTGAGTTAGGACACGGGGTCAGCGAGCACAGGGGGTGAGGGGGGAGCGGGACTCGGTGCGAGTTAGGACACGGGGTGAGCACAGGGAGTGATGGGTGAGCGGGACTCGGTGCGAGTTAGGACACGGGGGCAGTGAGCACAGGGGGTGATGGGTGAGCGGGACTCGGTGCGAGTTAGGACACGGGGTGAGCACAGGTGGGTGATGGGTGAACGGGACTCGGTGCG
Organism: Pristiophorus japonicus; assembly: GCF_044704955.1. NCBI lineage: Eukaryota > Metazoa > Chordata > Chondrichthyes > Pristiophoridae > Pristiophorus > Pristiophorus japonicus. Next base: position 12,233 of record NW_027254481.1, read on the forward strand.
AGTTAGGACACGGGGTGAGTGAGCACAGGGGGTGAGGGATGAGCGGGACTCGGTGCGAGCTCGGACACGGGGTCAGTGAGCACAGGGGGCAATGGGTGAGTGGGATTCGGTGCAAGTTAGGACACGGGGTCAGTGAGCACATGGGGTGATGGGTGAGTGGGACTGGGTGAGAGTTAGGACACGGGGCCAGCAAGCACAGGGGGTGATGGGTGAGTGGGACTCGGTGCAAGTTAGGACACAGGGGCAGCGAGCACAGGGGGTGATGGGTGAGAGGGACGCGGTGCGAGTTAGGACACGGGGGCAGTGAGCACAGTGGGTGATGGGTGAGCAGGACTCGGTGCGAGTTAGGACACGGGGGCAGTGAGCACAGGGGGTGATGGGTGAGCGGGACAGGGTGCGAGTTAGGACACGGGGGCAGTGAGCACGGGGTGATGTGTGAGTGGGACTCGGTGCGAGTTAGGACACGGGGGCAGTGAGCACAGGGGGTGATGGGTGAGTGGGACTCGGTGTGAGTTAGGACACGGGGTCAGCGAGCACAGGGGGTGAGGGGGGAGCGGGACTCGGTGCGAGTTAGGACACGGGGTGAGCACAGGTGGGTGATGGGTGAGCGGGACTGGGTGCGAGTTAGGACACAGGGGCAGCCAGCACAGTGGGTGATGGGTGAGTGGGACTCGGTGCGAGTTAGGACACGGGGTGAGTGAGCACAGGGGGCGATGGGTGAGTGGGATTCGGTGCAAGTTAGGACAGGGGTCAGTGAGCACATGGGGTGATGGGTGAGTGGGACTGGGTGCGAGTTCGGACACGGGGGGCAGTGAGCACAGGGGGTGATGGGTGAGCGGGACTGGGTGCGAGTTAGGACACGGGGTCAGCGAGCACAGGGGGTGATGGGTGAGCGGGACTGGGTGCGAGTTAGGACACGGGGGCAGTGAGCACAGTGGGTGATGGGTGAGCGGGACTCGGTGCGAGTTAGGACACGGGGCAGTGAGCACAGCGGGGTGATAGGTGAGCAGGACCCGGTGCGAGTTAGGACACGGGGTCAGTGAGCACAGCGTGTGATGGGTGAGCGGGACTCGGTGCGAGTTAGGACACGGGGGCAGTGAGCACAGGGGGTGATGGGTGAGTGGGACTCGGTGCGAGTTAGGAAACGGGGGCAGTGAGCACAGGGGGTGATGGGTGAGTGGGACTCGGTGCGAGTTAGGACACGGGGTTAGCGAACACAGGGGGTGATGGGTGAGTGGGACTCGGTGCGAGTTAGGACACGGGGTTAGCGAACACAGGGGGTGATGGGTGAGTGGGACTCGGTGTGAGTTAGGACACGGGGGCAGTGAGCACAGGGGGTGATGGGTGAGTGGGACTCGGTGCGAGTTAGGACACGGGGTCAGTGAGCACAGGGAGTGATGGGTGAGCGGGACTCGGTGCGAGTTAGGACACGGGGGCAGTGAGCACAGGGGGTGATGGGTGAGCGGGACTCGGTGCGAGTTAGGACACGGGGTGAGCACAGGTGGGTGATGGGTGAGCGGGACTCGGTGCGAGTTAGGACACGGGGTGAGCACAGGTGGGTGATGGGTGAACGGGACTCGGTGCGAGTTAGGACACGGGGTGAGTGAGCACAGGGGGTGAGGGATGAGCGGGACTCGGTGCGAGCTCGGACACGGGGTCAGTGAGCACAGGGGGCAATGGGTGAGTGGGATTCGGTGCAAGTTAGGACACGGGGTCAGTGAGCACATGGGGTGATGGGTGAGTGGGACTGGGTGAGAGTTAGGACACGGGGTCAGCAAGCACAGGGGGTGATGGGTGAGTGGGACTCGGTGCAAGTTAGGACACGGGCAGTGAGCACAGGGGGTGATGGGTGAGTGAGATTCGGTGCGAGTTAGGACACAGGGGCAGTGAGCACAGTGGGTGATGGGTGAGCAGGACTCGGTGCGAGTTAGGACACGGGGGCAGTGAGCACAGGGGGTGATGGGTGAGCGGGACAGGGTGCGAGTTAGGACACGGGGGCAGTGAGCACGGGGTGATGTGTGAGTGGGACTCGGTGCGAGTTAGGACACGGGGGCAGTGAGCACAGGGGGTGATGGGTGAGTGGGACTCGGTGTGAGTTAGGACACGGGGTCAGCGAGCACAGGGGGTGAGGGGGGAGCGGGATTCGGTGCGAGTTAGGACACGGGGTGAGCACAGGTGGGTGATGGGTGAGCGGGACTGGGTGCGAGTTAGGACACAGGGGCAGCCAGCACAGTGGGTGATGGGTGAGTGGGACTCGGTGCGAGTTAGGACACGGGGTGAGTGAGCACAGGGGGCGATGGGTGAGTGGGATTCGGTGCAAGTTAGGACAGGGGTCAGTGAGCACATGGGGTGATGGGTGAGTGGGACTGGGTGCGAGTTCGGACACAGGGGCAGCCAGCACAGGGGGTGATGGGTGAGTGGGACTCGGTGCGAGTTAGGATACGGGGCAGTGAGCACAGCGGGGTGATAGGTGAGCAGGACCCGGTGCGAGTTCGGACACGGGGTCAGTGAGCACAGGGGGTGATGGGTGAGTGGGACTCGGTGCGAGTTCGGACACGGGGTCAGTGAGCACAGGGGGTGATGGGTGAGCGGGACTCGGTGCGAGTTCGGACACGGGGTCAGTGAGCACAGCGTGTGATGGGTGAGCGGGATTCGGTGCGAGTTAGGACACGGGGTGAGCACAGGTGGGTGATGGGTGAGCGGGACTGGGTGCGAGTTAGGACACAGGGGCAGCCAGCACAGTGGGTGATGGGTGAGTGGGACTCGGTGCGAGTTAGGACACGGGGTGAGTGAGCACAGGGGGCGATGGGTGAGTGGGATTCGGTGCAAGTTAGGACAGGGGTCAGTGAGCACATGGGGTGATGGGTGAGTGGGACTGGGTGCGAGTTCGGACACAGGGGCAGCCAGCACAGGGGGTGATGGGTGAGTGGGACTCGGTGCGAGTTAGGATACGGGGCAGTGAGCACAGCGGGGTGATAGGTGAGCAGGACCCGGTGCGAGTTCGGACACGGGGTCAGTGAGCACAGGGGGTGATGGGTGAGTGGGACTCGGTGCGAGTTCGGACACGGGGTCAGTGAGCACAGGGGGTGATGGGTGAGCGGGACTCGGTGCGAGTTCGGACACGGGGGCAGTGAGCACAGCGGGTGATGGGTGAGTGGGACTCGGTGCGAGTTAGGAAACGGGGGCAGTGAGCACAGGGGGTGATGGTTGAGCGGGACTGGGTCCGAGTTGGGACACGGGGGCAGCGAGCACGGGGTGATGGGTGAGTGGGACTCGGTGCGACTTAGGACACGGGGTGATGGGTGAGTGGGACCCGGTGCGAGTTACGACACGGGGTCAATGAGCACAGGGGGTGATGGGTGAGCGGGACTGGGTGCGAGTTAGGACACTGGGCAGTGAGCACAGGGGGTGATGGGTGAGTGGGACTCGGTGCGAGTTAGGACACGGGGTCAGTGAGCACAGGGAGTGATGGGTGAGCGGGACTCGGTGCGAGTTAGGACACGGGGGCAGTGAGCACAGGGGGTGATGGGTGAGCGGGACTCGGTGCGAGTTAGGACACGGGGTGAGCACAGGTGGGTGATGGGTGAACGGGACTCGGTGCGAGTTAGGACACGGGGTGAGTGAGCACAGGGGGTGAGGGATGAGCGGGACTCGGTGCGAGCTCGGACACGGGGTCAGTGAGCACAGGGGGCAATGGGTGAGTGGGATTCGGTGCAAGTTAGGACACGGGGTCAGTGAGCACATGGGGTGATGGGTGAGTGGGACTGGGTGAGAGTTAGGACACGGGGTCAGCAAGCACAGGGGGTGATGGGTGAGTGGGACTCGGTGCAAGTTAGGACACAGGGGCAGCGAGCACAGGGGGTGATGGGTGAGAGGGACGCGGTGCGAGTTAGGACACGGGGGCAGTGAGCACAGTGGGTGATGGGTGAGCAGGACTCGGTGCGAGTTAGGACACGGGGGCAGTGAGCACAGGGGGTGATGGGTGAGCGGGACATGGTGCGAGTTAGGACACGGGGGCAGTGAGCACGGGGTGATGTGTGAGTGGGACTCGGTGCGAGTTAGGACACGGGGGCAGTGAGCACAGGGGGTGATGGGTGAGTGGGACTCGGTGTGAGTTAGGACACGGGGTCAGCGAGCACAGGGGGTGAGGGGGGAGCGGGACTCGGTGCGAGTTAGGACACGGGGGCAGCGAGCACAGGGGGTGATGGGTGAGAGGGACGCGGTGCGAGTTCGGACACGGGGGCAGGGAGCACAGGGGGCGATGGGTGAGTGAGATTCGGTGCGAGTTAGGACACGGGGTCAGCGAGCACAGGGGGTGATGGGTGAGTGGGACTGGGTGTGAGTTAGGACACAGGGGCAGTGAGCACAGTGGGTGATGGGTGAGCAGGACTCGGTGCGAGTTAGGACACGGGGGCAGTGAGCACAGGGGGTGATGGGTGAGCGGGACAGGGTGCGAGTTAGGACACGGGGGCAGTGAGCACGGGGTGATGTGTGAGTGGGACTCGGTGTGAGTTAGGACACGGGGTCAGTGAGCACAGGGGGCAAGGGGTGAGTGGGATTCGGTGCAAGTTAGGACACGGGGTCAGTGAGCACATGGGGTGATGGGTGAGTGGGACTGGGTGAGAGTTAGGACACGGGGGCAGGGAGCACAGGGGGTGATGGGTGAGTGGGACTCGGTGTGAGTTAGGACACGGGGTCAGCGAGCACAGGGGGTGAGGGGGGAGCGGGACTCGGTGCGAGTTAGGACACGGGGTGAGCACAGGTGGGTGATGGGTGAGCGGGACTGGGTGCGAGTTAGGACACAGGGGCAGCCGGGTGAGTGGGACTGGGTGCGAGTTAGGACACGGGGACAGTGAGCACAGGGGGTGATGGGTGAGTGGGACTCGGTGCGAGTTAGGATACGGGGCAGTGAGCACAGCGGGGTGATAGGTGAGCAGGACCCGGTGCGAGTTCGGACACGGGGTCAGTGAGCACAGGGGGTGATGGGTGAGCGGGACTCGGTGCGAGTTAGGACACGGGGGCAGTGAGCACAGGGGGTGATGGGTGAGCGGGACTCGGTGCGAGTTTGGACACGGGGTCAGTGAGCACAGAGGGTGATGGGTGAGTGGGACTGGGTGTGAGTTAGGACACGGGGCAGTGAGCACAGGGGGTGATGGGTGAGTGGGACTGGGTGCGAGTTAGGACACGGGGTCAGCGAGCACAGGGGGTGATGGGAGAGCGGGACTCGGTGCGAGTTAGGACAAGGGGGCAGTGAGCACAGTGGGTGATGGGTGAGCGGGACTCGGTGTGAGTTTGGACACGGTGCAGTGAGCACAGGGGGTGATGGGTGAGCGGGACTCGGTGCGAGTTAGGACACGGGGGCAGTAAGCACAGGGGGTGATGGGTGAGCGGGACTCGGTGCGAGTTAGGACACGGGGGCAGCGAGCACAGGGGGTGATGGGTGAGCGGGACGCGGTGCGAGTTAGGACACGGGCTGAGCACAGGTGGGTGATGGGTGAACGGGACTCAGTGCGAGTTAGGACACGGGGTCAGCGAGCACAGCGGGTGATGGGTGAGCGGGACTCGGTGCGAGTTAGGACACGGGGTCATGGGTGAGTGGGACCCGGTGCGAGTTACGACACGGGGTCAATGAGCACAGGGGGTGATGGGTGAGCGGGACTGGGTGCGAGTTAGGACACTGGGCAGTGAGCACAGGGGGTGACGGGTGAGCAGGACTCGGTGCGAGTTAGGATACGGGGCAGTGAGCACGGGGTGATGGGTGAGTGGGACTGGGTGTGAGTTAGGACACGGGGGCAGTGAGCACAGAGGGCGATAGGTGAGCAGGACTTGGTGCGAGTTAGGACACGGGGTCAGTGAGCACAGGGGGTGATGGGTGAGCGGGACTCGATGCGAGTTAGGACACGGGGGCAGTGAGCACAGGGGGTGATGGGTGAGTGGGACTGGGTGCGAGTTAGGACACGGGGTCAGTGAGCACAGGGGGTGATGGGTGAGTGGGACTCGGTGAGAGTTAGGACACGTGGTCAGCGAGCACAGGGGGTGATGGGTGAGCGGGACTCGGTGCGAGTTAGGACACGGGGTCAGCGAGCACAGGGGGTGATAGGTGAGCGGGACTCGGTGAGAGTTAGGACACGGGGTCAGCACAGGGGGGTGATGGGTGAGCGGGACTCGGTGCGAGTTCGGACACGGGGTCAGTGAGCACAGATGGTGATGGGTGAGACGGACTCGGTGCGAGTTAGGACACGGGGACAGTGAGCACAGGGGGTGATGGGTGAGCGGGACTCGGTGCGAGTTAGGACACGGGGACAGTGAGCACAGGGGGTGATGGGTGAGCGGGATTCGGTGCGAGTTAGGAGACGGGGTCAGTGAGCACAGGGGGTGATGGGTGAGCGGGACTCGGTGCGAGTTTGGACACGGGGTCAGCACAGAGGGGTGATGGGTGAGCAGGACTCGGTGCGAGTTAGGACACGGGGTCAGTGAGCACAGGGGGTGATGGGTGAGCGGGACTCGGTGCGAGTTCGGACACGGGGGGCAGTGAGCACAGGGGGTGATGGGTGAGCGGGACGCGGTGCGAGTTAGGACACGGGCTGAGCACAGGTGGGTGATGGGTGAACGGGACTCAGTGCGAGTTAGGACACGGGGTCAGCGAGCACAGGGGGTGATGGGTGAGTGGGACTCGGTGCGAGTTTGGACACGGGGGCAGTGAGCACAGGGGGTGATGGGTGAGTGGGACTCGGTGTGAGTTAGGACACGGGGTCAGCGAGCACAGGGGATGAGGGGGGAGCGAGACTCGGTGCGAGTTAGGACACGGGGTGAGCACAGGTGGGTGATGGGTGAGCGGGACTGGGTGCGAGTTAGGACACAGGGGCAGCCAGCACAGGGGGTGATGGGTGAGTGGGACTCGGTGCGAGTTAGGATACGGGGCAGTGAGCACAGCGGGGTGATAGGTGAGCAGGACCCGGTGCGAGTTCGGACACGGGGTCAGTGAGCACAGGGGGTGATGGGTGAGTGGGACTCGGTGCGAGTTCGGACACGGGGTCAGTGAGCACAGGGGGTGATGGGTGAGCGGGACTCGGTGCGAGTTCGGACACGGGGTCAGTGAGCACAGCGTGTGATGGGTGAGCGGGACTCGGTGCGAGTTAGGACACGGGGGCAGTGAGCACAGGGGGTGATGGGTGAGTGGGACTCGGTGCGAGTTAGGAAACGGGGGCAGTGAGCACAGGGGGTGATGGGTGAGCGGGACTGGGTCCGAGTTGGGACACGGGGGCAGCGAGCACGGGGTGATGGGTGAGTGGGACTCGGTGCGACTTAGGACACGGGGTGATGGGTGAGTGGGACCCGGTGCGAGTTACGACACGGGGTCAATGAGCACAGGGGGTGATGGGTGAGCGGGACTGGGTGCGAGTTAGGACACGGGGTCAGTGAGCACAGGGAGTGATGGGTGAGCGGGACTCGGTGCGAGTTAGGACACGGGGGCAGTGAGCACAGGGGGTGATGGGTGAGCGGGACTCGGTGCGAGTTAGGACACGGGGTGAGCACAGGGGGTGATGGGTGAACGGGACTCGGTGCGAGTTAGGACACGGGGTGAGTGAGCACAGGGGGTGAGGGATGAGCGGGACTCGGTGCGAGCTCGGACACGGGGTCAGTGAGCACAGGGGGCAATGGGTGAGTGGGATTCGGTGCAAGTTAGGACACGGGGTCAGTGAGCACATGGGGTGATGGGTGAGTGGGACTGGGTGAGAGTTAGGACACGGGGTCAGCAAGCACAGGGGGTGATGGGTGAGTGGGACTCGGTGCAAGTTAGGACACAGGGGCAGCGAGCACAGGGGGTGATGGGTGAGAGGGACGCGGTGCGAGTTCGGACACGGGGGCAGGGAGCACAGGGGGCGATGGGTGAGTGAGATTCGGTGCGAGTTAGGACACGGGGTCAGCGAGCACAGGGGGTGATGGGTGAGTGGGACTGGGTGTGAGTTAGGACACAGGGGCAGTGAGCACAGTGGGTGATGGGTGAGCAGGACTCGGTGCGAGTTAGGACACGGGGGCAGTGAGCACAGGGGGTGATGGGTGAGCGGGACAGGGTGCGAGTTAGGACACGGGGGCAGTGAGCACGGGGTGATGTGTGAGTGGGACTCGGTGTGAGTTAGGACACGGGGTCAGTGAGCACAGGGGGCAAGGGGTGAGTGGGATTCGGTGCAAGTTAGGACACGGGGTCAGTGAGCACATGGGGTGATGGGTGAGTGGGACTGGGTGAGAGTTAGGACACGGGGGCAGGGAGCACAGGGGGTGATGGGTGAGTGGGACTCGGTGTGAGTTAGGACACGGGGTCAGCGAGCACAGGGGGTGAGGGGGGAGCGGGACTCGGTGCGAGTTAGGACACGGGGTGAGCACAGGTGGGTGATGGGTGAGCGGGACTGGGTGCGAGTTAGGACACAGGGGCAGCCAGCACAGGGGGTGATGGGTGAGTGGGACTCGGTGCGAGTTAGGACACGGGGTGAGTGAGCACAGGGGGCGATGGGTGAGTGGGATTCGGTGCAAGTTAGGACAGGGGTCAGTGAGCACATGGGGTGATGGGTGAGTGGGACTGGGTGCGAGTTCGGACACGGGGGGCAGTGAGCACAGGGGGTGATGGGTGAGCGGGACTGGGTGCGAGTTAGGACACGGGGTCAGCGAGCACAGGGGGTGATGGGTGAGCGGGACTGGGTGCGAGTTAGGACACGGGGGCAGTGAGCACAGTGGGTGATGGGTGAGCGGGACTCGGTGCGAGTTAGGACACGGGGCAGTGAGCACAGCGGGGTGATAGGTGAGCAGGACTCGGTGCGAGTTAGGACACGGGGGCAGTGAGCACAGGGGGTGATGGGTGAGTGGGACTCGGTGCGAGTTAGGAAACGGGGGCAGTGAGCACAGGGGGTGATGGGTGAGTGGGACTCGGTGCGAGTTAGGACACGGGGTTAGCGAACACAGGGGGTGATGGGTGAGTGGGACTCGGTGCGAGTTAGGACACGGGGTTAGCGAACACAGGGGGTGATGGGTGAGTGGGACTCGGTGTGAGTTAGGACACGGGGGCAGTGAGCACAGGGGGTGATGGGTGAGCGGGACTCGGTGCGAGTTAGGACACGGGGGCAGTGAGCACAGGGGGTGATGGGTGAGCGGGACTCGGTGCGAGTTAGGACACGGGGGCAGCGAGCACAGGGTGTGATGGGTGAGCGGGATGCGGTGCGAGTTAGGACACGGGCTGAGCACAGGTGGGTGATGGGTGAACGGGACTCAGTGCGAGTTAGGACACGGGGTCAGCGAGCACAGCGGGTGATGGGTGAGCGGGACTCGGTGCGACTTCGGACACGGGGTGATGGGTGAGTGGGACTGGGTGCGAGTTACGACACGGGGTCAATGAGCACAGGGGGTGATGGGTGAGCGGGACTGGGTGCGAGTTAGGACACTGGGCAGTGAGCACAGGGGGTGACGGGTGAGCAGGACTCGGTGCGAGTTAGGACACGGGGTCAGTGAGCACAGGGAGTGATGGGTGAGCGGGACTCGGTGCGAGTTAGGACACGGGGGCAGTGAGCACAGAGGGCGATAGGTGAGCAGGACTTGGTGCGAGTTAGGACACGGGGTCAGTGAGCACAGGGGGTGATGGGTGAGCGGGACTCGATGCGAGTTAGGACACGGGGGCAGTGAGCACAGGGGGTGATGGGTGAGTGGGACTGGGTGCGAGTTAGGACACGGGGTCAGTGAGCACAGGGGGTGATGGGTGAGTGGGACTCGGTGAGAGTTAGGACACGTGGTCAGCGAGCACAGGGGGTGATGGGTGAGCGGGACTCGGTGAGAGTTAAGACACAGGGTCAGCACAGGGGGGTGATGGGTGAGCGGGACTCGGTGCGAGTTCGGACACGGGGTCAGTGAGCACAGGGGGTGATGGGTGAGACGGACTCGGTGCGAGTTAGGACACGGGGACAGTGAGCACAGGGGGTGATGGGTGAGCGGGACGCGGTGCGAGTTAGGACACGGGGACAGTGAGCACAGGGGGTGATGGGTGAGCGGGATTCGGTGCGAGTTAAGACACGGGGTCAGTGAGCACAGGGGGTGATGGGTGAGCGGGACTGGGTGCGAGTTAGGACACGGGGGCAGCGAGCACGGGGTGTTGGGTGAGCGGGACTCGGTGCGAGTTAGGACACGGGGTCAGTGAGCACAGGGGGTGATGGGTGAGCGGGACTCGGTGCGAGTTAGGACACGGGGTCAGTGAGCACAGGGGGTGATGGGTGAGCGGGACTCGGTGCGAGTTAGGACACGGGGTCAGTGAGCACAGGGGGTGATGGGTCAGCGGGACACGGTGTGAGTTTGGACACGGGGCAGTGAGAACAGGGGTGATGGGTGAGTGGGACTCGGTGCGAGTTAGGACACGGGATCAGTGAGCACAGGGGGTGATGGGTGAGTGGGACTTGGTGCGAGTTAGGACACGTGGTCAGCGAGCACAGGGGGTGATGGGTGAGCGGGACTCGGTGCGAGTTAGGACACGGGGTCAGCGAGCACAGGGGGTGATAGGTGAGCGGGACTCGGTGCGAGTTCGGACACGGGGTCAGTGAGCACAGATGGTGATGGGTGAGACGGACTCGGTGCGAGTTAGGACACGGGGGCAGTGAGCACAGGGGGTGATGGGTGAGCGGGACTCGGTGCGAGTTAGGACACGGGGGCAGTAAGCACAGGGGGTGATGGGTGAGCGGGACTCGGTGCGAGTTAGGACACGGGGGCAGCGAGCACAGGGGGTGATGGGTGAGCGGGACGCGGTGCGAGTTAGGACACGGGCTGAGCACAGGTGGGTGATGGGTGAACGGGACTCAGTGCGAGTTAGGACACGGGGTCAGCGAGCACAGCGGGTGATGGGTGAGCGGGACTCGGTGCGAGTTAGGACACGGGGTCATGGGTGAGTGGGACCCGGTGCGAGTTACGACACGGGGTCAATGAGCACAGGGGGTGATGGGTGAGCGGGACTGGGTGCGAGTTAGGACACTGGGCAGTGAGCACAGGGGGTGACGGGTGAGCAGGACTCGGTGCGAGTTAGGATACGGGGCAGTGAGCACGGGGTGATGGGTGAGTGGGACTGGGTGTGAGTTAGGACACGGGGGCAGTGAGCACAGAGGGCGATAGGTGAGCAGGACTTGGTGCGAGTTAGGACACGGGGTCAGTGAGCACAGGGGGTGATGGGTGAGCGGGACTCGATGCGAGTTAGGACACGGGGGCAGTGAGCACAGGGGGTGATGGGTGAGTGGGACTGGGTGCGAGTTAGGACACGGGGTCAGTGAGCACAGGGGGTGATGGGTGAGTGGGACTCGGTGAGAGTTAGGACACGTGGTCAGCGAGCACAGGGGGTGATGGGTGAGCGGGACTCGGTGCGAGTTAGGACACGGGGTCAGCGAGCACAGGGGGTGATAGGTGAGCGGGACTCGGTGAGAGTTAGGACACGGGGTCAGCACAGGGGGGTGATGGGTGAGCGGGACTCGGTGCGAGTTCGGACACGGGGTCAGTGAGCACAGATGGTGATGGGTGAGACGGACTCGGTGCGAGTTAGGACACGGGGACAGTGAGCACAGGGGGTGATGGGTGAGCGGGACTCGGTGCGAGTTAGGACACGGGGACAGTGAGCACAGGGGGTGATGGGTGAGCGGGATTCGGTGCGAGTTAGGAGACGGGGTCAGTGAGCACAGGGGGTGATGGGTGAGCGGGACTCGGTGCGAGTTTGGACACGGGGTCAGCACAGAGGGGTGATGGGTGAGCAGGACTCGGTGCGAGTTAGGACACGGGGTCAGTGAGCACAGGGGGTGATGGGTGAGCGGGACTCGGTGCGAGTTCGGACACGGGGGGCAGTGAGCACAGGGGGTGATGGGTGAGCGGGACGCGGTGCGAGTTAGGACACGGGCTGAGCACAGGTGGGTGATGGGTGAACGGGACTCAGTGCGAGTTAGGACACGGGGTCAGCGAGCACAGGGGGTGATGGGTGAGTGGGACTCGGTGCGAGTTTGGACACGGGGGCAGTGAGCACAGGGGGTGATGGGTGAGTGGGACTCGGTGTGAGTTAGGACACGGGGTCAGCGAGCACAGGGGATGAGGGGGGAGCGAGACTCGGTGCGAGTTAGGACACGGGGTGAGCACAGGTGGGTGATGGGTGAGCGGGACTGGGTGCGAGTTAGGACACAGGGGCAGCCAGCACAGGGGGTGATGGGTGAGTGGGACTCGGTGCGAGTTAGGATACGGGGCAGTGAGCACAGCGGGGTGATAGGTGAGCAGGACCCGGTGCGAGTTCGGACACGGGGTCAGTGAGCACAGGGGGTGATGGGTGAGTGGGACTCGGTGCGAGTTCGGACACGGGGTCAGTGAGCACAGGGGGTGATGGGTGAGCGGGACTCGGTGCGAGTTCGGACACGGGGTCAGTGAGCACAGCGTGTGATGGGTGAGCGGGACTCGGTGCGAGTTAGGACACGGGGGCAGTGAGCACAGGGGGTGATGGGTGAGTGGGACTCGGTGCGAGTTAGGAAACGGGGGCAGTGAGCACAGGGGGTGATGGGTGAGCGGGACTGGGTCCGAGTTGGGACACGGGGGCAGCGAGCACGGGGTGATGGGTGAGTGGGACTCGGTGCGACTTAGGACACGGGGTGATGGGTGAGTGGGACCCGGTGCGAGTTACGACACGGGGTCAATGAGCACAGGGGGTGATGGGTGAGCGGGACTGGGTGCGAGTTAGGACACGGGGTCAGTGAGCACAGGGAGTGATGGGTGAGCGGGACTCGGTGCGAGTTAGGACACGGGGGCAGTGAGCACAGGGGGTGATGGGTGAGCGGGACTCGGTGCGAGTTAGGACACGGGGTGAGCACAGGGGGTGATGGGTGAACGGGACTCGGTGCGAGTTAGGACACGGGGTGAGTGAGCACAGGGGGTGAGGGATGAGCGGGACTCGGTGCGAGCTCGGACACGGGGTCAGTGAGCACAGGGGGCAATGGGTGAGTGGGATTCGGTGCAAGTTAGGACACGGGGTCAGTGAGCACATGGGGTGATGGGTGAGTGGGACTGGGTGAGAGTTAGGACACGGGGTCAGCAAGCACAGGGGGTGATGGGTGAGTGGGACTCGGTGCAAGTTAGGACACAGGGGCAGCGAGCACAGGGGGTGATGGGTGAGAGGGACGCGGTGCGAGTTCGGACACGGGGGCAGGGAGCACAGGGGGCGATGGGTGAGTGAGATTCGGTGCGAGTTAGGACACGGGGTCAGCGAGCACAGGGGGTGATGGGTGAGTGGGACTGGGTGTGAGTTAGGACACAGGGGCAGTGAGCACAGTGGGTGATGGGTGAGCAGGACTCGGTGCGAGTTAGGACACGGGGGCAGTGAGCACAGGGGGTGATGGGTGAGCGGGACAGGGTGCGAGTTAGGACACGGGGGCAGTGAGCACGGGGTGATGTGTGAGTGGGACTCGGTGTGAGTTAGGACACGGGGTCAGTGAGCACAGGGGGCAAGGGGTGAGTGGGATTCGGTGCAAGTTAGGACACGGGGTCAGTGAGCACATGGGGTGATGGGTGAGTGGGACTGGGTGAGAGTTAGGACACGGGGGCAGGGAGCACAGGGGGTGATGGGTGAGTGGGACTCGGTGTGAGTTAGGACACGGGGTCAGCGAGCACAGGGGGTGAGGGGGGAGCGGGACTCGGTGCGAGTTAGGACACGGGGTGAGCACAGGTGGGTGATGGGTGAGCGGGACTGGGTGCGAGTTAGGACACAGGGGCAGCCAGCACAGGGGGTGATGGGTGAGTGGGACTCGGTGCGAGTTAGGACACGGGGTGAGTGAGCACAGGGGGCGATGGGTGAGTGGGATTCGGTGCAAGTTAGGACAGGGGTCAGTGAGCACATGGGGTGATGGGTGAGTGGGACTGGGTGCGAGTTCGGACACGGGGGGCAGTGAGCACAGGGGGTGATGGGTGAGCGGGACTGGGTGCGAGTTAGGACACGGGGTCAGCGAGCACAGGGGGTGATGGGTGAGCGGGACTGGGTGCGAGTTAGGACACGGGGGCAGTGAGCACAGTGGGTGATGGGTGAGCGGGACTCGGTGCGAGTTAGGACACGGGGCAGTGAGCACAGCGGGGTGATAGGTGAGCAGGACTCGGTGCGAGTTAGGACACGGGGGCAGTGAGCACAGGGGGTGATGGGTGAGTGGGACTCGGTGCGAGTTAGGAAACGGGGGCAGTGAGCACAGGGGGTGATGGGTGAGTGGGACTCGGTGCGAGTTAGGACACGGGGTTAGCGAACACAGGGGGTGATGGGTGAGTGGGACTCGGTGCGAGTTAGGACACGGGGTTAGCGAACACAGGGGGTGATGGGTGAGTGGGACTCGGTGTGAGTTAGGACACGGGGGCAGTGAGCACAGGGGGTGATGGGTGAGCGGGACTCGGTGCGAGTTAGGACACGGGGGCAGTGAGCACAGGGGGTGATGGGTGAGCGGGACTCGGTGCGAGTTAGGACACGGGGGCAGCGAGCACAGGGTGTGATGGGTGAGCGGGATGCGGTGCGAGTTAGGACACGGGCTGAGCACAGGTGGGTGATGGGTGAACGGGACTCAGTGCGAGTTAGGACACGGGGTCAGCGAGCACAGCGGGTGATGGGTGAGCGGGACTCGGTGCGACTTCGGACACGGGGTGATGGGTGAGTGGGACTGGGTGCGAGTTACGACACGGGGTCAATGAGCACAGGGGGTGATGGGTGAGCGGGACTGGGTGCGAGTTAGGACACTGGGCAGTGAGCACAGGGGGTGACGGGTGAGCAGGACTCGGTGCGAGTTAGGACACGGGGTCAGTGAGCACAGGGAGTGATGGGTGAGCGGGACTCGGTGCGAGTTAGGACACGGGGGCAGTGAGCACAGAGGGCGATAGGTGAGCAGGACTTGGTGCGAGTTAGGACACGGGGTCAGTGAGCACAGGGGGTGATGGGTGAGCGGGACTCGATGCGAGTTAGGACACGGGGGCAGTGAGCACAGGGGGTGATGGGTGAGTGGGACTGGGTGCGAGTTAGGACACGGGGTCAGTGAGCACAGGGGGTGATGGGTGAGTGGGACTCGGTGAGAGTTAGGACACGTGGTCAGCGAGCACAGGGGGTGATGGGTGAGCGGGACTCGGTGAGAGTTAAGACACAGGGTCAGCACAGGGGGGTGATGGGTGAGCGGGACTCGGTGCGAGTTCGGACACGGGGTCAGTGAGCACAGGGGGTGATGGGTGAGACGGACTCGGTGCGAGTTAGGACACGGGGACAGTGAGCACAGGGGGTGATGGGTGAGCGGGACGCGGTGCGAGTTAGGACACGGGGACAGTGAGCACAGGGGGTGATGGGTGAGCGGGATTCGGTGCGAGTTAAGACACGGGGTCAGTGAGCACAGGGGGTGATGGGTGAGCGGGACTGGGTGCGAGTTAGGACACGGGGGCAGCGAGCACGGGGTGTTGGGTGAGCGGGACTCGGTGCGAGTTAGGACACGGGGTCAGTGAGCACAGGGGGTGATGGGTGAGCGGGACTCGGTGCGAGTTAGGACACGGGGTCAGTGAGCACAGGGGGTGATGGGTGAGCGGGACTCGGTGCGAGTTAGGACACGGGGTCAGTGAGCACAGGGGGTGATGGGTCAGCGGGACACGGTGTGAGTTTGGACACGGGGCAGTGAGAACAGGGGTGATGGGTGAGTGGGACTCGGTGCGAGTTAGGACACGGGATCAGTGAGCACAGGGGGTGATGGGTGAGTGGGACTTGGTGCGAGTTAGGACACGTGGTCAGCGAGCACAGGGGGTGATGGGTGAGCGGGACTCGGTGCGAGTTAGGACACGGGGTCAGCGAGCACAGGGGGTGATAGGTGAGCGGGACTCGGTGCGAGTTCGGACACGGGGTCAGTGAGCACAGATGGTGATGGGTGAGACGGACTCGGTGCGAGTTAGGACACGGGGACAGTGAGCACAGGGGGTGATGGGTGAGCGGGACTCGGTGCGAGTTAGGACACGGGGACAGTGAGCACAGGGGGTGATGGGTGAGCGGGATTCGGTGCGAGTTAGGACACGGGGTCAGTGAGCACAGGGGGTGATGGGTGAGCGGGACTCGGTGCGAGTTTGGACACGGGGCAGTGAGCACGGGGTGATGGGTGAGCGGGACTCGGTGCGAGTTAGGACAAGGGGTCAGTGAGCACAGGGGGTGATGGGTGAGCGGGACTGGGTGCGAGTTAGGACACGGGGGCAGCGAGCACGGGGTGTTGGGTGAGCGGGACTCGGTGCGAGTTAGGACACGGGGTCAGCACAGGGGGGTGATGGGTGAGTGGGACTCGGTGCGAGTTAGGACACGGGGTCAGTGAGCACAGGGGGTGATGGGTGAGCGGGACTCGGTGCGAGTTCGGACACGGGGGGCAGTGAGCACAGGGGGTGATGGGTGAGCGGGACGCGGTGCGAGTTAGGACACGGGCTGAGCACAGGTGGGTGATGGGTGAACGGGACTCAGTGCGAGTTAGGACACGGGGTCAGCGAGCACAGGGGGTGATGGGTGAGTGGGACTCGGTGCGAGTTTGGACACGGGGGCAGTGAGCACAGGGGGTGATGGGTGAGTGGGACTCGGTGTGAGTTAGGACACGGGGTCAGCGAGCAGAGGGGGTGAGGGGGGAGCGAGACTCGGTGCGAGTTAGGACACGGGGTGAGCACAGGTGGGTGATGGGTGAGCGGGACTGGGTGCGAGTTAGGACACAGGGGCAGCCAGCACAGGGGGTGATGGGTGAGTGGGACTCGGTGCGAGTTAGGATACGGGGCAGTGAGCACAGCGGGGTGATAGGTGAGCAGGACCCGGTGCGAGTTCGGACACGGGGTCAGTGAGCACAGGGGGTGATGGGTGAGTGGGACTCGGTGCGAGTTCGGACACGGGGTCAGTGAGCACAGGGGGTGATGGGTGAGCGGGACTCGGTGCGAGTTCGGACACGGGGTCAGTGAGCACAGCGTGTGATGGGTGAGCGGGACTCGGTGCGAGTTAGGACACGGGGGCAGTGAGCACAGCGGGTGATGGGTGAGTGGGACTCGGTGCGAGTTAGGAAACGGGGGCAGTGAGCACAGGGGGTGATGGGTGAGCGGGACTGGGTCCGAGTTGGGACACGGGGGCAGCGAGCACGGGGTGATGGGTGAGTGGGACTCGGTGCGACTTAGGACACGGGGTGATGGGTGAGTGGGACCCGGTGCGAGTTACGACACGGGGTCAATGAGCACAGGGGGTGATGGGTGAGCGGGACTGGGTGCGAGTTAGGACACTGGGCAGTGAGCACAGGGGGTGATGGGTGAGTGGGACTCGGTGCGAGTTAGGACACGGGGTCAGTGAGCACAGGGAGTGATGGGTGAGCGGGACTCGGTGCGAGTTAGGACACGGGGGCAGTGAGCACAGGGGGTGATGGGTGAGCGGGACTCGGTGCGAGTTAGGACACGGGGTGAGCACAGGTGGGTGATGGGTGAACGGGACTCGGTGCGAGTTAGGACACGGGGTGAGTGAGCACAGGGGGTGAGGGATGAGCGGGACTCGGTGCGAGCTCGGACACGGGGTCAGTGAGCACAGGGGGCAATGGGTGAGTGGGATTCGGTGCAAGTTAGGACACGGGGTCAGTGAGCACATGGGGTGATGGGCGAGTGGGACTGGGTGAGAGTTAGGACACGGGGTCAGCAAGCACAGGGGGTGATGGGTGAGTGGGACTCGGTGCAAGTTAGGACACAGGGGCAGCGAGCACAGGGGGTGATGGGTGAGAGGGACGCGGTGCGAGTTAGGACACGGGGGCAGTGAGCACAGTGGGTGATGGGTGAGCAGGACTCGGTGCGAGTTAGGACACGGGGGCAGTGAGCACAGGGGGTGATGGGTGAGCGGGACAGGGTGCGAGTTAGGACACGGGGGCAGTGAGCACGGGGTGATGTGTGAGTGGGACTCGGTGCGAGTTAGGACACGGGGGCAGTGAGCACAGGGGGTGATGGGTGAGTGGGACTCGGTGTGAGTTAGGACACGGGGTCAGCGAGCACAGGGGGTGAGGGGGGAGCGGGACTCGGTGCGAGTTAGGACACGGGGTGAGCACAGGTGGGTGATGGGTGAGCGGGACTGGGTGCGAGTTAGGACACAGGGGCAGCCAGCACAGTGGGTGATGGGTGAGTGGGACTCGGTGCGAGTTAGGACACGGGGTGAGTGAGCACAGGGGGCGATGGGTGAGTGGGATTCGGTGCAAGTTAGGACAGGGGTCAGTGAGCACATGGGGTGATGGGTGAGTGGGACTGGGTGCGAGTTCGGACACGGGGGGCAGTGAGCACAGGGGGTGATGGGTGAGCGGGACTGGGTGCGAGTTAGGACACGGGGTCAGCGAGCACAGGGGGTGATGGGTGAGCGGGACTGGGTGCGAGTTAGGACACGGGGGCAGTGAGCACAGTGGGTGATGGGTGAGCGGGACTCGGTGCGAGTTAGGACACGGGGCAGTGAGCACAGCGGGGTGATAGGTGAGCAGGACCCGGTGCGAGTTAGGACACGGGGTCAGTGAGCACAGCGTGTGATGGGTGAGCGGGACTCGGTGCGAGTTAGGACACGGGGGCAGTGAGCACAGGGGGTGATGGGTGAGTGGGACTCGGTGCGAGTTAGGAAACGGGGGCAGTGAGCACAGGGGGTGATGGGTGAGTGGGACTCGGTGCGAGTTAGGACACGGGGTTAGCGAACACAGGGGGTGATGGGTGAGTGGGACTCGGTGCGAGTTAGGACACGGGGTTAGCGAACACAGGGGGTGATGGGTGAGTGGGACTCGGTGTGAGTTAGGACACGGGGGCAGTGAGCACAGGGGGTGATGGGTGAGTGGGACTCGGTGCGAGTTAGGACACGGGGTCAGTGAGCACAGGGAGTGATGGGTGAGCGGGACTCGGTGCGAGTTAGGACACGGGGGCAGTGAGCACAGGGGGTGATGGGTGAGCGGGACTCGGTGCGAGTTAGGACACGGGGTGAGCACAGGTGGGTGATGGGTGAGCGGGACTCGGTGCGAGTTAGGACACGGGGTGAGCACAGGTGGGTGATGGGTGAACGGGACTCGGTGCGAGTTAGGACACGGGGTGAGTGAGCACAGGGGGTGAGGGATGAGCGGGACTCGGTGCGAGCTCGGACACGGGGTCAGTGAGCACAGGGGGCAATGGGTGAGTGGGATTCGGTGCAAGTTAGGACACGGGGTCAGTGAGCACATGGGGTGATGGGTGAGTGGGACTGGGTGAGAGTTAGGACACGGGGTCAGCAAGCACAGGGGGTGATGGGTGAGTGGGACTCGGTGCAAGTTAGGACACAGGGGCAGTGAGCACAGGGGGTGATGGGTGAGTGAGATTCGGTGCGAGTTAGGACACAGGGGCAGTGAGCACAGTGGGTGATGGGTGAGCAGGACTCGGTGCGAGTTAGGACACGGGGGCAGTGAGCACAGGGGGTGATGGGTGAGCGGGACAGGGTGCGAGTTAGGACACGGGGGCAGTGAGCACGGGGTGATGTGTGAGTGGGACTCGGTGCGAGTTAGGACACGGGGGCAGTGAGCACAGGGGGTGATGGGTGAGTGGGACTCGGTGTGAGTTAGGACACGGGGTCAGCGAGCACAGGGGGTGAGGGGGGAGCGGGATTCGGTGCGAGTTAGGACACGGGGTGAGCACAGGTGGGTGATGGGTGAGCGGGACTGGGTGCGAGTTAGGACACAGGGGCAGCCAGCACAGTGGGTGATGGGTGAGTGGGACTCGGTGCGAGTTAGGACACGGGGTGAGTGAGCACAGGGGGCGATGGGTGAGTGGGATTCGGTGCAAGTTAGGACAGGGGTCAGTGAGCACATGGGGTGATGGGTGAGTGGGACTGGGTGCGAGTTCGGACACAGGGGCAGCCAGCACAGGGGGTGATGGGTGAGTGGGACTCGGTGCGAGTTAGGATACGGGGCAGTGAGCACAGCGGGGTGATAGGTGAGCAGGACCCGGTGCGAGTTCGGACACGGGGTCAGTGAGCACAGGGGGTGATGGGTGAGTGGGACTCGGTGCGAGTTCGGACACGGGGTCAGTGAGCACAGGGGGTGATGGGTGAGCGGGACTCGGTGCGAGTTCGGACACGGGGTCAGTGAGCACAGCGTGTGATGGGTGAGCGGGACTCGGTGCGAGTTAGGACACGGGGGCAGTGAGCACAGCGGGTGATGGGTGAGTGGGACTCGGTGCGAGTTAGGAAACGGGGGCAGTGAGCACAGGGGGTGATGCGTGAGCGGGACTGGGTCCGAGTTGGGACACGGGGGCAGCGAGCACGGGGTGATGGGTGAGTGGGACTCGGTGCGACTTAGGACACGGGGTGATGGGTGAGTGGGACCCGGTGCGAGTTACGACACGGGGTCAATGAGCACAGGGGGTGATGGGTGAGCGGGACTGGGTGCGAGTTAGGACACTGGGCAGTGAGCACAGGGGGTGATGGGTGAGTGGGACTCGGTGCGAGTTAGGACACGGGGTCAGTGAGCACAGGGAGTGATGGGTGAGCGGGACTCGGTGCGAGTTAGGACACGGGGGCAGTGAGCACAGGGGGTGATGGGTGAGCGGGACTCGGTGCGAGTTAGGACACGGGGTGAGCACAGGTGGGTGATGGGTGAACGGGACTCGGTGCGAGTTAGGACACGGGGTGAGTGAGCACAGGGGGTGAGGGATGAGCGGGACTCGGTGCGAGCTCGGACACGGGGTCAGTGAGCACAGGGGGCAATGGGTGAGTGGGATTCGGTGCAAGTTAGGACACGGGGTCAGTGAGCACATGGGGTGATGGGTGAGTGGGACTGGGTGAGAGTTAGGACACGGGGTCAGCAAGCACAGGGGGTGATGGGTGAGTGGGACTCGGTGCAAGTTAGGACACAGGGGCAGCGAGCACAGGGGGTGATGGGTGAGAGGGACGCGGTGCGAGTTAGGACACGGGGGCAGTGAGCACAGTGGGTGATGGGTGAGCAGGACTCGGTGCGAGTTAGGACACGGGGGCAGTGAGCACAGGGGGTGATGGGTGAGCGGGACATGGTGCGAGTTAGGACACGGGGGCAGTGAGCACGGGGTGATGTGTGAGTGGGACTCGGTGCGAGTTAGGACACGGGGGCAGTGAGCACAGGGGGTGATGGGTGAGTGGGACTCGGTGTGAGTTAGGACACGGGGTCAGCGAGCACAGGGGGTGAGGGGGGAGCGGGACTCGGTGCGAGTTAGGACACGGGGTGAGCACAGGGAGTGATGGGTGAGCGGGACTCGGTGCGAGTTAGGACACGGGGGCAGTGAGCACAGGGGGTGATGGGTGAGCGGGACTCGGTGCGAGTTAGGACACGGGGTGAGCACAGGTGGGTGATGGGTGAACGGGACTCGGTGCGAGTTAGGACACGGGGTGAGTGAGCACAGGGGGTGAGGGATGAGCGGGACTCGGTGCGAGCTCGGACACGGGGTCAGTGAGCACAGGGGGCAATGGGTGAGTGGGATTCGGTGCAAGTTAGGACACGGGGTCAGTGAGCACATGGGGTGATGGGTGAGTGGGACTGGGTGAGAGTTAGGACACGGGGTCAGCAAGCACAGGGGGTGATGGGTGAGTGGGACTCGGTGCAAGTTAGGACACAGGGGCAGCGAGCACAGGGGGTGATGGGTGAGAGGGACGCGGTGCGAGTTAGGACACGGGGGCAGTGAGCACAGTGGGTGATGGGTGAGCAGGACTCGGTGCGAGTTAGGACACGGGGGCAGTGAGCACAGGGGGTGATGGGTGAGCGGGACAGGGTGCGAGTTAGGACACGGGGGCAGTGAGCACGGGGTGATGTGTGAGTGGGACTCGGTGCGAGTTAGGACACGGGGGCAGTGAGCACAGGGGGTGATGGGTGAGTGGGACTCGGTGTGAGTTAGGACACGGGGTCAGCGAGCACAGGGGGTGAGGGGGGAGCGGGACTCGGTGCGAGTTAGGACACGGGGTGAGCACAGGTGGGTGATGGGTGAGCGGGACTGGGTGCGAGTTAGGACACAGGGGCAGCCAGCACAGTGGGTGATGGGTGAGTGGGACTCGGTGCGAGTTAGGACACGGGGTGAGTGAGCACAGGGGGCGATGGGTGAGTGGGATTCGGTGCAAGTTAGGACAGGGGTCAGTGAGCACATGGGGTGATGGGTGAGTGGGACTGGGTGCGAGTTCGGACACGGGGGGCAGTGAGCACAGGGGGTGATGGGTGAGCGGGACTGGGTGCGAGTTAGGACACGGGGTCAGCGAGCACAGGGGGTGATGGGTGAGCGGGACTGGGTGCGAGTTAGGACACGGGGGCAGTGAGCACAGTGGGTGATGGGTGAGCGGGACTCGGTGCGAGTTAGGACACGGGGCAGTGAGCACAGCGGGGTGATAGGTGAGCAGGACCCGGTGCGAGTTAGGACACGGGGTCAGTGAGCACAGCGTGTGATGGGTGAGCGGGACTCGGTGCGAGTTAGGACACGGGGGCAGTGAGCACAGGGGGTGATGGGTGAGTGGGACTCGGTGCGAGTTAGGAAACGGGGGCAGTGAGCACAGGGGGTGATGGGTGAGTGGGACTCGGTGCGAGTTAGGACACGGGGTTAGCGAACACAGGGGGTGATGGGTGAGTGGGACTCGGTGCGAGTTAGGACACGGGGTTAGCGAACACAGGGGGTGATGGGTGAGTGGGACTCGGTGTGAGTTAGGACACGGGGGCAGTGAGCACAGGGGGTGATGGGTGAGTGGGACTCGGTGCGAGTTAGGACACGGGGTCAGTGAGCACAGGGAGTGATGGGTGAGCGGGACTCGGTGCGAGTTAGGACACGGGGGCAGTGAGCACAGGGGGTGATGGGTGAGCGGGACTCGGTGCGAGTTAGGACACGGGGTGAGCACAGGTGGGTGATGGGTGAGCGGGACTCGGTGCGAGTTAGGACACGGGGTGAGCACAGGTGGGTGATGGGTGAACGGGACTCGGTGCGAGTTAGGACACGGGGTGAGTGAGCACAGGGGGTGAGGGATGAGCGGGACTCGGTGCGAGCTCGGACACGGGGTCAGTGAGCACAGGGGGCAATGGGTGAGTGGGATTCGGTGCAAGTTAGGACACGGGGTCAGTGAGCACATGGGGTGATGGGTGAGTGGGACTGGGTGAGAGTTAGGACACGGGGTCAGCAAGCACAGGGGGTGATGGGTGAGTGGGACTCGGTGCAAGTTAGGACACGGGCAGTGAGCACAGGGGGTGATGGGTGAGTGAGATTCGGTGCGAGTTAGGACACAGGGGCAGTGAGCACAGTGGGTGATGGGTGAGCAGGACTCGGTGCGAGTTAGGACACGGGGGCAGTGAGCACAGGGGGTGATGGGTGAGCGGGACAGGGTGCGAGTTAGGACACGGGGGCAGTGAGCACGGGGTGATGTGTGAGTGGGACTCGGTGCGAGTTAGGACACGGGGGCAGTGAGCACAGGGGGTGATGGGTGAGTGGGACTCGGTGTGAGTTAGGACACGGGGTCAGCGAGCACAGGGGGTGAGGGGGGAGCGGGATTCGGTGCGAGTTAGGACACGGGGTGAGCACAGGTGGGTGATGGGTGAGCGGGACTGGGTGCGAGTTAGGACACAGGGGCAGCCAGCACAGTGGGTGATGGGTGAGTGGGACTCGGTGCGAGTTAGGACACGGGGTGAGTGAGCACAGGGGGCGATGGGTGAGTGGGATTCGGTGCAAGTTAGGACAGGGGTCAGTGAGCACATGGGGTGATGGGTGAGTGGGACTGGGTGCGAGTTCGGACACAGGGGCAGCCAGCACAGGGGGTGATGGGTGAGTGGGACTCGGTGCGAGTTAGGATACGGGGCAGTGAGCACAGCGGGGTGATAGGTGAGCAGGACCCGGTGCGAGTTCGGACACGGGGTCAGTGAGCACAGGGGGTGATGGGTGAGTGGGACTCGGTGCGAGTTCGGACACGGGGTCAGTGAGCACAGGGGGTGATGGGTGAGCGGGACTCGGTGCGAGTTCGGACACGGGGTCAGTGAGCACAGCGTGTGATGGGTGAGCGGGATTCGGTGCGAGTTAGGACACGGGGTGAGCACAGGTGGGTGATGGGTGAGCGGGACTGGGTGCGAGTTAGGACACAGGGGCAGCCAGCACAGTGGGTGATGGGTGAGTGGGACTCGGTGCGAGTTAGGACACGGGGTGAGTGAGCACAGGGGGCGATGGGTGAGTGGGATTCGGTGCAAGTTAGGACAGGGGTCAGTGAGCACATGGGGTGATGGGTGAGTGGGACTGGGTGCGAGTTCGGACACAGGGGCAGCCAGCACAGGGGGTGATGGGTGAGTGGGACTCGGTGCGAGTTAGGATACGGGGCAGTGAGCACAGCGGGGTGATAGGTGAGCAGGACCCGGTGCGAGTTCGGACACGGGGTCAGTGAGCACAGGGGGTGATGGGTGAGTGGGACTCGGTGCGAGTTCGGACACGGGGTCAGTGAGCACAGGGGGTGATGGGTGAGCGGGACTCGGTGCGAGTTCGGACACGGGGGCAGTGAGCACAGCGGGTGATGGGTGAGTGGGACTCGGTGCGAGTTAGGAAACGGGGGCAGTGAGCACAGGGGGTGATGGTTGAGCGGGACTGGGTCCGAGTTGGGACACGGGGGCAGCGAGCACGGGGTGATGGGTGAGTGGGACTCGGTGCGACTTAGGACACGGGGTGATGGGTGAGTGGGACCCGGTGCGAGTTACGACACGGGGTCAATGAGCACAGGGGGTGATGGGTGAGCGGGACTGGGTGCGAGTTAGGACACTGGGCAGTGAGCACAGGGGGTGATGGGTGAGTGGGACTCGGTGCGAGTTAGGACACGGGGTCAGTGAGCACAGGGAGTGATGGGTGAGCGGGACTCGGTGCGAGTTAGGACACGGGGGCAGTGAGCACAGGGGGTGATGGGTGAGCGGGACTCGGTGCGAGTTAGGACACGGGGTGAGCACAGGTGGGTGATGGGTGAACGGGACTCGGTGCGAGTTAGGACACGGGGTGAGTGAGCACAGGGGGTGAGGGATGAGCGGGACTCGGTGCGAGCTCGGACACGGGGTCAGTGAGCACAGGGGGCAATGGGTGAGTGGGATTCGGTGCAAGTTAGGACACGGGGTCAGTGAGCACATGGGGTGATGGGTGAGTGGGACTGGGTGAGAGTTAGGACACGGGGTCAGCAAGCACAGGGGGTGATGGGTGAGTGGGACTCGGTGCAAGTTAGGACACAGGGGCAGCGAGCACAGGGGGTGATGGGTGAGAGGGACGCGGTGCGAGTTAGGACACGGGGGCAGTGAGCACAGTGGGTGATGGGTGAGCAGGACTCGGTGCGAGTTAGGACACGGGGGCAGTGAGCACAGGGGGTGATGGGTGAGCGGGACATGGTGCGAGTTAGGACACGGGGGCAGTGAGCACGGGGTGATGTGTGAGTGGGACTCGGTGCGAGTTAGGACACGGGGGCAGTGAGCACAGGGGGTGATGGGTGAGTGGGACTCGGTGTGAGTTAGGACACGGGGTCAGCGAGCACAGGGGGTGAGGGGGGAGCGGGACTCGGTGCGAGTTAGGACACGGGGTGAGCACAGGTGGGTGATGGGTGAGCGGGACTGGGTGCGAGTTAGGACACAGGGGCAGCCAGCACAGTGGGTGATGGGTGAGTGGGACTCGGTGCGAGTTAGGACACGGGGTGAGTGAGCACAGGGGGCGATGGGTGAGTGGGATTCGGTGCAAGTTAGGACAGGGGTCAGTGAGCACATGGGGTGATGGGTGAGTGGGACTGGGTGCGAGTTCGGACACGGGGGGCAGTGAGCACAGGGGGTGATGGGTGAGCGGGACTGGGTGCGAGTTAGGACACGGGGTCAGCGAGCACAGGGGGTGATGGGTGAGCGGGACTGGGTGCGAGTTAGGACACGGGGGCAGTGAGCACAGTGGGTGATGGGTGAGCGGGACTCGGTGCGAGTTAGGACACGGGGCAGTGAGCACAGCGGGGTGATAGGTGAGCAGGACCCGGTGCGAGTTAGGACACGGGGTCAGTGAGCACAGCGTGTGATGGGTGAGCGGGACTCGGTGCGAGTTAGGACACGGGGGCAGTGAGCACAGGGGGTGATGGGTGAGTGGGACTCGGTGCGAGTTAGGAAACGGGGGCAGTGAGCACAGGGGGTGATGGGTGAGTGGGACTCGGTGCGAGTTAGGACACGGGGTTAGCGAACACAGGGGGTGATGGGTGAGTGGGACTCGGTGCGAGTTAGGACACGGGGTTAGCGAACACAGGGGGTGATGGGTGAGTGGGACTCGGTGTGAGTTAGGACACGGGGGCAGTGAGCACAGGGGGTGATGGGTGAGTGGGACTCGGTGCGAGTTAGGACACGGGGTCAGTGAGCACAGGGAGTGATGGGTGAGCGGGACTCGGTGCGAGTTAGGACACGGGGGCAGTGAGCACAGGGGGTGATGGGTGAGCGGGACTCGGTGCGAGTTAGGACACGGGGTGAGCACAGGTGGGTGATGGGTGAGCGGGACTCGGTGCGAGTTAGGACACGGGGTGAGCACAGGTGGGTGATGGGTGAACGGGACTCGGTGCGAGTTAGGACACGGGGTGAGTGAGCACAGGGGGTGAGGGATGAGCGGGACTCGGTGCGAGCTCGGACACGGGGTCAGTGAGCACAGGGGGCAATGGGTGAGTGGGATTCGGTGCAAGTTAGGACACGGGGTCAGTGAGCACATGGGGTGATGGGTGAGTGGGACTGGGTGAGAGTTAGGACACGGGGTCAGCAAGCACAGGGGGTGATGGGTGAGTGGGACTCGGTGCAAGTTAGGACACAGGGGCAGTGAGCACAGGGGGTGATGGGTGAGTGAGATTCGGTGCGAGTTAGGACACAGGGGCAGTGAGCACAGTGGGTGATGGGTGAGCAGGACTCGGTGCGAGTTAGGACACGGGGGCAGTGAGCACAGGGGGTGATGGGTGAGCGGGACAGGGTGCGAGTTAGGACACGGGGGCAGTGAGCACGGGGTGATGTGTGAGTGGGACTCGGTGCGAGTTAGGACACGGGGGCAGTGAGCACAGGGGGTGATGGGTGAGTGGGACTCGGTGTGAGTTAGGACACGGGGTCAGCGAGCACAGGGGGTGAGGGGGGAGCGGGATTCGGTGCGAGTTAGGACACGGGGTGAGCACAGGTGGGTGATGGGTGAGCGGGACTGGGTGCGATTTAGGACACAGGGGCAGCCAGCACAGTGGGTGATGGGTGAGTGGGACTCGGTGCGAGTTAGGACACGGGGTGAGTGAGCACAGGGGGCGATGGGTGAGTGGGATTCGGTGCAAGTTAGGACAGGGGTCAGTGAGCACATGGGGTGATGGGTGAGTGGGACTGGGTGCGAGTTCGGACACGGGGGGCAGTGAGCACAGGGGGTGATGGGTGAGCGGGACTGGGTGCGAGTTAGGACACGGGGTCAGCGAGCACAGGGGGTGATGGGTGAGCGGGACTGGGTGCGAGTTAGGACACGGGGGCAGTGAGCACAGTGGGTGATGGGTGAGCGGGACTCGGTGCGAGTTAGGACACGGGGCAGTGATCACAGCGGGGTGATAGGTGAGCAGGACCCGGTGCGAGTTAGGACACGGGGTCAGTGAGCACAGCGTGTGATGGGTGAGCGGGACTCGGTGCGAGTTAGGACACGGGGGCAGTGAGCACAGGGGGTGATGGGTGAGTGGGACTCGGTGCGAGTTAGGAAACGGGGGCAGTGAGCACAGGGGGTGATGGGTGAGTGGGACTCGGTGCGAGTTAGGACACGGGGTTAGCGAACACAGGGGGTGATGGGTGAGTGGGACTCGGTGCGAGTTAGGACACGGGGTTAGCGAACACAGGGGGTGATGGGTGAGTGGGACTCGGTGTGAGTTAGGACACGGGGGCAGTGAGCACAGGGGGTGATGGGTGAGCGGGACTCGGTGCGAGTTAGGACACGGGGGCAGTGAGCACAGGGGGTGATGGGTGAGCGGGACTCGGTGCGAGTTAGGACACGGGGGCAGCGAGCACAGGGTGTGATGGGTGAGCGGGATGCGGTGCGAGTTAGGACACGGGCTGAGCACAGGTGGGTGATGGGTGAACGGGACTCAGTGCGAGTTAGGACACGGGGTCAGTGAGCACATGGGGTGATGGGTGAGTGGGACTGGGTGAGAGTTAGGACACGGGGTCAGCAAGCACAGGGGGTGATGGGTGAGTGGGACTCGGTGCAAGTTAGGACACAGGGGCAGCGAGCACAGGGGGTGATGGGTGAGAGGGACGCGGTGCGAGTTAGGACACGGGGGCAGTGAGCACAGTGGGTGATGGGTGAGCAGGACTCGGTGCGAGTTAGGACACGGGGGCAGTGAGCACAGGGGGTGATGGGTGAGCGGGACATGGTGCGAGTTAGGACACGGGGGCAGTGAGCACGGGGTGATGTGTGAGTGGGACTCGGTGCGAGTTAGGACACGGGGGCAGTGAGCACAGGGGGTGATGGGTGAGTGGGACTCGGTGTGAGTTAGGACACGGGGTCAGCGAGCACAGGGGGTGAGGGGGGAGCGGGACTCGGTGCGAGTTAGGACACGGGGTGAGCACAGGTGGGTGATGGGTGAGCGGGACTGGGTGCGAGTTAGGACACAGGGGCAGCCAGCACAGTGGGTGATGGGTGAGTGGGACTCGGTGCGAGTTAGGACACGGGGTGAGTGAGCACAGGGGGCGATGGGTGAGTGGGATTCGGTGCAAGTTAGGACAGGGGTCAGTGAGCACATGGGGTGATGGGTGAGTGGGACTGGGTGCGAGTTCGGACACGGGGGGCAGTGAGCACAGGGGGTGATGGGTGAGCGGGACTGGGTGCGAGTTAGGACACGGGGTCAGCGAGCACAGGGGGTGATGGGTGAGCGGGACTGGGTGCGAGTTAGGACACGGGGGCAGTGAGCACAGTGGGTGATGGGTGAGCGGGACTCGGTGCGAGTTAGGACACGGGGCAGTGAGCACAGCGGGGTGATAGGTGAGCAGGACCCGGTGCGAGTTAGGACACGGGGTCAGTGAGCACAGCGTGTGATGGGTGAGCGGGACTCGGTGCGAGTTAGGACACGGGGGCAGTGAGCACAGGGGGTGATGGGTGAGTGGGACTCGGTGCGAGTTAGGAAACGGGGGCAGTGAGCACAGGGGGTGATGGGTGAGTGGGACTCGGTGCGAGTTAGGACACGGGGTTAGCGAACACAGGGGGTGATGGGTGAGTGGGACTCGGTGCGAGTTAGGACACGGGGTTAGCGAACACAGGGGGTGATGGGTGAGTGGGACTCGGTGTGAGTTAGGACACGGGGGCAGTGAGCACAGGGGGTGATGGGTGAGTGGGACTCGGTGCGAGTTAGGACACGGGGTCAGTGAGCACAGGGAGTGATGGGTGAGCGGGACTCGGTGCGAGTTAGGACACGGGGGCAGTGAGCACAGGGGGTGATGGGTGAGCGGGACTCGGTGCGAGTTAGGACACGGGGTGAGCACAGGTGGGTGATGGGTGAGCGGGACTCGGTGCGAGTTAGGACACGGGGTGAGCACAGGTGGGTGATGGGTGAACGGGACTCGGTGCGAGTTAGGACACGGGGTGAGTGAGCACAGGGGGTGAGGGATGAGCGGGACTCGGTGCGAGCTCGGACACGGGGTCAGTGAGCACAGGGGGCAATGGGTGAGTGGGATTCGGTGCAAGTTAGGACACGGGGTCAGTGAGCACATGGGGTGATGGGTGAGTGGGACTGGGTGAGAGTTAGGACACGGGGTCAGCAAGCACAGGGGGTGATGGGTGAGTGGGACTCGGTGCAAGTTAGGACACAGGGGCAGTGAGCACAGGGGGTGATGGGTGAGTGAGATTCGGTGCGAGTTAGGACACAGGGGCAGTGAGCACAGTGGGTGATGGGTGAGCAGGACTCGGTGCGAGTTAGGACACGGGGGCAGTGAGCACAGGGGGTGATGGGTGAGCGGGACAGGGTGCGAGTTAGGACACGGGGGCAGTGAGCACGGGGTGATGTGTGAGTGGGACTCGGTGCGAGTTAGGACACGGGGGCAGTGAGCACAGGGGGTGATGGGTGAGTGGGACTCGGTGTGAGTTAGGACACGGGGTCAGCGAGCACAGGGGGTGAGGGGGGAGCGGGATTCGGTGCGAGTTAGGACACGGGGTGAGCACAGGTGGGTGATGGGTGAGCGGGACTGGGTGCGATTTAGGACACAGGGGCAGCCAGCACAGTGGGTGATGGGTGAGTGGGACTCGGTGCGAGTTAGGACACGGGGTGAGTGAGCACAGGGGGCGATGGGTGAGTGGGATTCGGTGCAAGTTAGGACAGGGGTCAGTGAGCACATGGGGTGATGGGTGAGTGGGACTGGGTGCGAGTTCGGACACAGGGGCAGCCAGCACAGGGGGTGATGGGTGAGTGGGACTCGGTGCGAGTTAGGATACGGGGCAGTGAGCACAGCGGGGTGATAGGTGAGCAGGACCCGGTGCGAGTTCGGACACGGGGTCAGTGAGCACAGGGGGTGATGGGTGAGTGGGACTCGGTGCGAGTTCGGACACGGGGTCAGTGAGCACAGGGGGTGATGGGTGAGCGGGACTCGGTGCGAGTTCGGACACGGGGTCAGTGAGCACAGCGTGTGATGGGTGAGCGGGACTCGGTGCGAGTTAGGACACGGGGGCAGTGAGCACAGCGGGTGATGGGTGAGTGGGACTCGGTGCGAGTTAGGAAACGGGGGCAGTGAGCACAGGGGGTGATGGGTGAGCGGGACTGGGTCCGAGTTGGGACACGGGGGCAGCGAGCACGGGGTGATGGGTGAGTGGGACTCGGTGCGACTTAGGACACGGGGTGATGGGTGAGTGGGACCCGGTGCGAGTTACGACACGGGGTCAATGAGCACAGGGGGTGATGGGTGAGCGGGACTGGGTGCGAGTTAGGACACTGGGCAGTGAGCACAGGGGGTGATGGGTGAGTGGGACTCGGTGCGAGTTAGGACACGGGGTCAGTGAGCACAGGGAGTGATGGGTGAGCGGGACTCGGTGCGAGTTAGGACACGGGGGCAGTGAGCACAGGGGGTGATGGGTGAGCGGGACTCGGTGCGAGTTAGGACACGGGGTGAGCACAGGTGGGTGATGGGTGAACGGGACTCGGTGCGAGTTAGGACACGGGGTGAGTGAGCACAGGGGGTGAGGGATGAGCGGGACTCGGTGCGAGCTCGGACACGGGGTCAGTGAGCACAGGGGGCAATGGGTGAGTGGGATTCGGTGCAAGTTAGGACACGGGGTCAGTGAGCACATGGGGTGATGGGTGAGTGGGACTGGGTGAGAGTTAGGACACGGGGTCAGCAAGCACAGGGGGTGATGGGTGAGTGGGACTCGGTGCAAGTTAGGACACAGGGGCAGCGAGCACAGGGGGTGATGGGTGAGAGGGACGCGGTGCGAGTTAGGACACGGGGGCAGTGAGCACAGTGGGTGATGGGTGAGCAGGACTCGGTGCGAGTTAGGACACGGGGGCAGTGAGCACAGGGGGTGATGGGTGAGCGGGACATGGTGCGAGTTAGGACACGGGGGCAGTGAGCACGGGGTGATGTGTGAGTGGGACTCGGTGCGAGTTAGGACACGGGGGCAGTGAGCACAGGGGGTGATGGGTGAGTGGGACTCGGTGTGAGTTAGGACACGGGGTCAGCGAGCACAGGGGGTGAGGGGGGAGCGGGACTCGGTGCGAGTTAGGACACGGGGTGAGCACAGGGAGTGATGGGTGAGCGGGACTCGGTGCGAGTTAGGACACGGGGGCAGTGAGCACAGGGGGTGATGGGTGAGCGGGACTCGGTGCGAGTTAGGACACGGGGTGAGCACAGGTGGGTGATGGGTGAACGGGACTCGGTGCGAGTTAGGACACGGGGTGAGTGAGCACAGGGGGTGAGGGATGAGCGGGACTCGGTGCGAGCTCGGACACGGGGTCAGTGAGCACAGGGGGCAATGGGTGAGTGGGATTCGGTGCAAGTTAGGACACGGGGTCAGTGAGCACATGGGGTGATGGGTGAGTGGGACTGGGTGAGAGTTAGGACACGGGGTCAGCAAGCACAGGGGGTGATGGGTGAGTGGGACTCGGTGCAAGTTAGGACACAGGGGCAGCGAGCACAGGGGGTGATGGGTGAGAGGGACGCGGTGCGAGTTAGGACACGGGGGCAGTGAGCACAGTGGGTGATGGGTGAGCAGGACTCGGTGCGAGTTAGGACACGGGGGCAGTGAGCACAGGGGGTGATGGGTGAGCGGGACAGGGTGCGAGTTAGGACACGGGGGCAGTGAGCACGGGGTGATGTGTGAGTGGGACTCGGTGCGAGTTAGGACACGGGGGCAGTGAGCACAGGGGGTGATGGGTGAGTGGGACTCGGTGTGAGTTAGGACACGGGGTCAGCGAGCACAGGGGGTGAGGGGGGAGCGGGACTCGGTGCGAGTTAGGACACGGGGTGAGCACAGGTGGGTGATGGGTGAGCGGGACTGGGTGCGAGTTAGGACACAGGGGCAGCCAGCACAGTGGGTGATGGGTGAGTGGGACTCGGTGCGAGTTAGGACACGGGGTGAGTGAGCACAGGGGGCGATGGGTGAGTGGGATTCGGTGCAAGTTAGGACAGGGGTCAGTGAGCACATGGGGTGATGGGTGAGTGGGACTGGGTGCGAGTTCGGACACGGGGGGCAGTGAGCACAGGGGGTGATGGGTGAGCGGGACTGGGTGCGAGTTAGGACACGGGGTCAGCGAGCACAGGGGGTGATGGGTGAGCGGGACTGGGTGCGAGTTAGGACACGGGGGCAGTGAGCACAGTGGGTGATGGGTGAGCGGGACTCGGTGCGAGTTAGGACACGGGGCAGTGAGCACAGCGGGGTGATAGGTGAGCAGGACCCGGTGCGAGTTAGGACACGGGGTCAGTGAGCACAGCGTGTGATGGGTGAGCGGGACTCGGTGCGAGTTAGGACACGGGGGCAGTGAGCACAGGGGGTGATGGGTGAGTGGGACTCGGTGCGAGTTAGGAAACGGGGGCAGTGAGCACAGGGGGTGATGGGTGAGTGGGACTCGGTGTGAGTTAGGACACGGGGGCAGTGAGCACAGGGGGTGATGGGTGAGTGGGACTCGGTGCGAGTTAGGACACGGGGTCAGTGAGCACAGGGAGTGATGGGTGAGCGGGACTCGGTGCGAGTTAGGACACGGGGGCAGTGAGCACAGGGGGTGATGGGTGAGCGGGACTCGGTGCGAGTTAGGACACGGGGTGAGCACAGGTGGGTGATGGGTGAGCGGGACTCGGTGCGAGTTAGGACACGGGGTGAGCACAGGTGGGTGATGGGTGAACGGGACTCGGTGCGAGTTAGGACACGGGGTGAGTGAGCACAGGGGGTGAGGGATGAGCGGGACTCGGTGCGAGCTCGGACACGGGGTCAGTGAGCACAGGGGGCAATGGGTGAGTGGGATTCGGTGCAAGTTAGGACACGGGGTCAGTGAGCACATGGGGTGATGGGTGAGTGGGACTGGGTGAGAGTTAGGACACGGGGTCAGCAAGCACAGGGGGTGATGGGTGAGTGGGACTCGGTGCAAGTTAGGACACGGGCAGTGAGCACAGGGGGTGATGGGTGAGTGAGATTCGGTGCGAGTTAGGACACAGGGGCAGTGAGCACAGTGGGTGATGGGTGAGCAGGACTCGGTGCGAGTTAGGACACGGGGGCAGTGAGCACAGGGGGTGATGGGTGAGCGGGACAGGGTGCGAGTTAGGACACAGGGGCAGTGAGCACAGTGGGTGATGGGTGAGCGGGACTGGGTGCGAGTTAGGACACAGGGGCAGCCAGCACAGTGGGTGATGGGTGAGTGGGACTCGGTGCGAGTTAGGACACGGGGTGAGTGAGCACAGGGGGCGATGGGTGAGTGGGATTCGGTGCAAGTTAGGACAGGGGTCAGTGAGCACATGGGGTGATGGGTGAGTGGGACTGGGTGCGAGTTCGGACACAGGGGCAGCCAGCACAGGTGGGTGATGGGTGAGCGGGACTCGGTGCGAGTTAGGACACGGGGTGAGCACAGGTGGGTGATGGGTGAACGGGACTCGGTGCGAGTTAGGACACGGGGTGAGTGAGCACAGGGGGTGAGGGATGAGCGGGACTCGGTGCGAGCTCGGACACGGGGTCAGTGAGCACAGGGGGCAATGGGTGAGTGGGATTCGGTGCAAGTTAGGACACGGGGTCAGTGAGCACATGGGGTGATGGGTGAGTGGGACTGGGTGAGAGTTAGGACACGGGGTCAGCAAGCACAGGGGGTGATGGGTGAGTGGGACTCGGTGCAAGTTAGGACACAGGGGCAGTGAGCACAGGGGGTGATGGGTGAGTGAGATTCGGTGCGAGTTAGGACACAGGGGCAGTGAGCACAGTGGGTGATGGGTGAGCAGGACTCGGTGCGAGTTAGGACACGGGGGCAGTGAGCACAGGGGGTGATGGGTGAGCGGGACAGGGTGCGAGTTAGGACACGGGGGCAGTGAGCACGGGGTGATGTGTGAGTGGGACTCGGTGCGAGTTAGGACACGGGGGCAGTGAGCACAGGGGGTGATGGGTGAGTGGGACTCGGTGTGAGTTAGGACACGGGGTCAGCGAGCACAGGGGGTGAGGGGGGAGCGGGATTCGGTGCGAGTTAGGACACGGGGTGAGCACAGGTGGGTGATGGGTGAGCGGGACTGGGTGCGATTTAGGACACAGGGGCAGCCAGCACAGTGGGTGATGGGTGAGTGGGACTCGGTGCGAGTTAGGACACGGGGTGAGTGAGCACAGGGGGCGATGGGTGAGTGGGATTCGGTGCAAGTTAGGACAGGGGTCAGTGAGCACATGGGGTGATGGGTGAGTGGGACTGGGTGCGAGTTCGGACACAGGGGCAGCCAGCACAGGGGGTGATGGGTGAGTGGGACTCGGTGCGAGTTAGGATACGGGGCAGTGAGCACAGCGGGGTGATAGGTGAGCAGGACCCGGTGCGAGTTCGGACACGGGGTCAGTGAGCACAGGGGGTGATGGGTGAGTGGGACTCGGTGCGAGTTCGGACACGGGGTCAGTGAGCACAGGGGGTGATGGGTGAGCGGGACTCGGTGCGAGTTCGGACACGGGGTCAGTGAGCACAGCGTGTGATGGGTGAGCGGGACTCGGTGCGAGTTAGGACACGGGGGCAGTGAGCACAGCGGGTGATGGGTGAGTGGGACTCGGTGCGAGTTAGGAAACGGGGGCAGTGAGCACAGGGGGTGATGGGTGAGCGGGACTGGGTCCGAGTTGGGACACGGGGGCAGCGAGCACGGGGTGATGGGTGAGTGGGACTCGGTGCGACTTAGGACACGGGGTGATGGGTGAGTGGGACCCGGTGCGAGTTACGACACGGGGTCAATGAGCACAGGGGGTGATGGGTGAGCGGGACTGGGTGCGAGTTAGGACACTGGGCAGTGAGCACAGGGGGTGATGGGTGAGTGGGACTCGGTGCGAGTTAGGACACGGGGTCAGTGAGCACAGGGAGTGATGGGTGAGCGGGACTCGGTGCGAGTTAGGACACGGGGGCAGTGAGCACAGGGGGTGATGGGTGAGCGGGACTCGGTGCGAGTTAGGACACGGGGTGAGCACAGGTGGGTGATGGGTGAACGGGACTCGGTGCGAGTTAGGACACGGGGTGAGTGAGCACAGGGGGTGAGGGATGAGCGGGACTCGGTGCGAGCTCGGACACGGGGTCAGTGAGCACAGGGGGCAATGGGTGAGTGGGATTCGGTGCAAGTTAGGACACGGGGTCAGTGAGCACATGGGGTGATGGGTGAGTGGGACTGGGTGAGAGTTAGGACACGGGGTCAGCAAGCACAGGGGGTGATGGGTGAGTGGGACTCGGTGCAAGTTAGGACACAGGGGCAGCGAGCACAGGGGGTGATGGGTGAGAGGGACGCGGTGCGAGTTAGGACACGGGGGCAGTGAGCACAGTGGGTGATGGGTGAGCAGGACTCGGTGCGAGTTAGGACACGGGGGCAGTGAGCACAGGGGGTGATGGGTGAGCGGGACATGGTGCGAGTTAGGACACGGGGGCAGTGAGCACGGGGTGATGTGTGAGTGGGACTCGGTGCGAGTTAGGACACGGGGGCAGTGAGCACAGGGGGTGATGGGTGAGTGGGACTCGGTGTGAGTTAGGACACGGGGTCAGCGAGCACAGGGGGTGAGGGGGGAGCGGGACTCGGTGCGAGTTAGGACACGGGGTGAGCACAGGGAGTGATGGGTGAGCGGGACTCGGTGCGAGTTAGGACACGGGGGCAGTGAGCACAGGGGGTGATGGGTGAGCGGGACTCGGTGCGAGTTAGGACACGGGGTGAGCACAGGTGGGTGATGGGTGAACGGGACTCGGTGCGAGTTAGGACACGGGGTGAGTGAGCACAGGGGGTGAGGGATGAGCGGGACTCGGTGCGAGCTCGGACACGGGGTCAGTGAGCACAGGGGGCAATGGGTGAGTGGGATTCGGTGCAAGTTAGGACACGGGGTCAGTGAGCACATGGGGTGATGGGTGAGTGGGACTGGGTGAGAGTTAGGACACGGGGTCAGCAAGCACAGGGGGTGATGGGTGAGTGGGACTCGGTGCAAGTTAGGACACAGGGGCAGCGAGCACAGGGGGTGATGGGTGAGAGGGACGCGGTGCGAGTTAGGACACGGGGGCAGTGAGCACAGTGGGTGATGGGTGAGCAGGACTCGGTGCGAGTTAGGACACGGGGGCAGTGAGCACAGGGGGTGATGGGTGAGCGGGACAGGGTGCGAGTTAGGACACGGGGGCAGTGAGCACGGGGTGATGTGTGAGTGGGACTCGGTGCGAGTTAGGACACGGGGGCAGTGAGCACAGGGGGTGATGGGTGAGTGGGACTCGGTGTGAGTTAGGACACGGGGTCAGCGAGCACAGGGGGTGAGGGGGGAGCGGGACTCGGTGCGAGTTAGGACACGGGGTGAGCACAGGTGGGTGATGGGTGAGCGGGACTGGGTGCGAGTTAGGACACAGGGGCAGCCAGCACAGTGGGTGATGGGTGAGTGGGACTCGGTGCGAGTTAGGACACGGGGTGAGTGAGCACAGGGGGCGATGGGTGAGTGGGATTCGGTGCAAGTTAGGACAGGGGTCAGTGAGCACATGGGGTGATGGGTGAGTGGGACTGGGTGCGAGTTCGGACACGGGGGGCAGTGAGCACAGGGGGTGATGGGTGAGCGGGACTGGGTGCGAGTTAGGACACGGGGTCAGCGAGCACAGGGGGTGATGGGTGAGCGGGACTGGGTGCGAGTTAGGACACGGGGGCAGTGAGCACAGTGGGTGATGGGTGAGCGGGACTCGGTGCGAGTTAGGACACGGGGCAGTGAGCACAGCGGGGTGATAGGTGAGCAGGACCCGGTGCGAGTTAGGACACGGGGTCAGTGAGCACAGCGTGTGATGGGTGAGCGGGACTCGGTGCGAGTTAGGACACGGGGGCAGTGAGCACAGGGGGTGATGGGTGAGTGGGACTCGGTGCGAGTTAGGAAACGGGGGCAGTGAGCACAGGGGGTGATGGGTGAGTGGGACTCGGTGTGAGTTAGGACACGGGGGCAGTGAGCACAGGGGGTGATGGGTGAGTGGGACTCGGTGCGAGTTAGGACACGGGGTCAGTGAGCACAGGGAGTGATGGGTGAGCGGGACTCGGTGCGAGTTAGGACACGGGGGCAGTGAGCACAGGGGGTGATGGGTGAGCGGGACTCGGTGCGAGTTAGGACACGGGGTGAGCACAGGTGGGTGATGGGTGAGCGGGACTCGGTGCGAGTTAGGACACGGGGTGAGCACAGGTGGGTGATGGGTGAACGGGACTCGGTGCGAGTTAGGACACGGGGTGAGTGAGCACAGGGGGTGAGGGATGAGCGGGACTCGGTGCGAGCTCGGACACGGGGTCAGTGAGCACAGGGGGCAATGGGTGAGTGGGATTCGGTGCAAGTTAGGACACGGGGTCAGTGAGCACATGGGGTGATGGGTGAGTGGGACTGGGTGAGAGTTAGGACACGGGGTCAGCAAGCACAGGGGGTGATGGGTGAGTGGGACTCGGTGCAAGTTAGGACACGGGCAGTGAGCACAGGGGGTGATGGGTGAGTGAGATTCGGTGCGAGTTAGGACACAGGGGCAGTGAGCACAGTGGGTGATGGGTGAGCAGGACTCGGTGCGAGTTAGGACACGGGGGCAGTGAGCACAGGGGGTGATGGGTGAGCGGGACAGGGTGCGAGTTAGGACACAGGGGCAGTGAGCACAGTGGGTGATGGGTGAGCGGGACTGGGTGCGAGTTAGGACACAGGGGCAGCCAGCACAGTGGGTGATGGGTGAGTGGGACTCGGTGCGAGTTAGGACACGGGGTGAGTGAGCACAGGGGGCGATGGGTGAGTGGGATTCGGTGCAAGTTAGGACAGGGGTCAGTGAGCACATGGGGTGATGGGTGAGTGGGACTGGGTGCGAGTTCGGACACAGGGGCAGCCAGCACAGGGGGTGATGGGTGAGTGGGACTCGGTGCGAGTTAGGATACGGGGCAGTGAGCACAGCGGGGTGATAGGTGAGCAGGACCCGGTGCGAGTTCGGACACGGGGTCAGTGAGCACAGGGGGTGATGGGTGAGTGGGACTCGGTGCGAGTTCGGACACGGGGTCAGTGAGCACAGGGGGTGATGGGTGAGCGGGACTCGGTGCGAGTTCGGACACGGGGGCAGTGAGCACAGCGGGTGATGGGTGAGTGGGACTCGGTGCGAGTTAGGAAACGGGGGCAGTGAGCACAGGGGGTGATGGTTGAGCGGGACTGGGTCCGAGTTGGGACACGGGGGCAGCGAGCACGGGGTGATGGGTGAGTGGGACTCGGTGCGACTTAGGACACGGGGTGATGGGTGAGTGGGACCCGGTGCGAGTTACGACACGGGGTCAATGAGCACAGGGGGTGATGGGTGAGCGGGACTGGGTGCGAGTTAGGACACTGGGCAGTGAGCACAGGGGGTGATGGGTGAGTGGGACTCGGTGCGAGTTAGGACACGGGGTCAGTGAGCACAGGGAGTGATGGGTGAGCGGGACTCGGTGCGAGTTAGGACACGGGGGCAGTGAGCACAGGGGGTGATGGGTGAGCGGGACTCGGTGCGAGTTAGGACACGGGGTGAGCACAGGTGGGTGATGGGTGAACGGGACTCGGTGCGAGTTAGGACACGGGGTGAGTGAGCACAGGGGGTGAGGGATGAGCGGGACTCGGTGCGAGCTCGGACACGGGGTCAGTGAGCACAGGGGGCAATGGGTGAGTGGGATTCGGTGCAAGTTAGGACACGGGGTCAGTGAGCACATGGGGTGATGGGTGAGTGGGACTGGGTGAGAGTTAGGACACGGGGTCAGCAAGCACAGGGGGTGATGGGTGAGTGGGACTCGGTGCAAGTTAGGACACAGGGGCAGCGAGCACAGGGGGTGATGGGTGAGAGGGACGCGGTGCGAGTTAGGACACGGGGGCAGTGAGCACAGTGGGTGATGGGTGAGCAGGACTCGGTGCGAGTTAGGACACGGGGGCAGTGAGCACAGGGGGTGATGGGTGAGCGGGACATGGTGCGAGTTAGGACACGGGGGCAGTGAGCACGGGGTGATGTGTGAGTGGGACTCGGTGCGAGTTAGGACACGGGGGCAGTGAGCACAGGGGGTGATGGGTGAGTGGGACTCGGTGTGAGTTAGGACACGGGGTCAGCGAGCACAGGGGGTGAGGGGGGAGCGGGACTCGGTGCGAGTTAGGACACGGGGTGAGCACAGGTGGGTGATGGGTGAGCGGGACTGGGTGCGAGTTAGGACACAGGGGCAGCCAGCACAGTGGGTGATGGGTGAGTGGGACTCGGTGCGAGTTAGGACACGGGGTGAGTGAGCACAGGGGGCGATGGGTGAGTGGGATTCGGTGCAAGTTAGGACAGGGGTCAGTGAGCACATGGGGTGATGGGTGAGTGGGACTGGGTGCGAGTTCGGACACGGGGGGCAGTGAGCACAGGGGGTGATGGGTGAGCGGGACTGGGTGCGAGTTAGGACACGGGGTCAGCGAGCACAGGGGGTGATGGGTGAGCGGGACTGGGTGCGAGTTAGGACACGGGGGCAGTGAGCACAGTGGGTGATGGGTGAGCGGGACTCGGTGCGAGTTAGGACACGGGGCAGTGAGCACAGCGGGGTGATAGGTGAGCAGGACCCGGTGCGAGTTAGGACACGGGGTCAGTGAGCACAGCGTGTGATGGGTGAGCGGGACTCGGTGCGAGTTAGGACACGGGGGCAGTGAGCACAGGGGGTGATGGGTGAGTGGGACTCGGTGCGAGTTAGGAAACGGGGGCAGTGAGCACAGGGGGTGATGGGTGAGTGGGACTCGGTGCGAGTTAGGACACGGGGTTAGCGAACACAGGGGGTGATGGGTGAGTGGGACTCGGTGCGAGTTAGGACACGGGGTTAGCGAACACAGGGGGTGATGGGTGAGTGGGACTCGGTGTGAGTTAGGACACGGGGGCAGTGAGCACAGGGGGTGATGGGTGAGTGGGACTCGGTGCGAGTTAGGACACGGGGTCAGTGAGCACAGGGAGTGATGGGTGAGCGGGACTCGGTGCGAGTTAGGACACGGGGGCAGTGAGCACAGGGGGTGATGGGTGAGCGGGACTCGGTGCGAGTTAGGACACGGGGTGAGCACAGGTGGGTGATGGGTGAGCGGGACTCGGTGCGAGTTAGGACACGGGGTGAGCACAGGTGGGTGATGGGTGAACGGGACTCGGTGCGAGTTAGGACACGGGGTGAGTGAGCACAGGGGGTGAGGGATGAGCGGGACTCGGTGCGAGCTCGGACACGGGGTCAGTGAGCACAGGGGGCAATGGGTGAGTGGGATTCGGTGCAAGTTAGGACACGGGGTCAGTGAGCACATGGGGTGATGGGTGAGTGGGACTGGGTGAGAGTTAGGACACGGGGTCAGCAAGCACAGGGGGTGATGGGTGAGTGGGACTCGGTGCAAGTTAGGACACAGGGGCAGTGAGCACAGGGGGTGATGGGTGAGTGAGATTCGGTGCGAGTTAGGACACAGGGGCAGTGAGCACAGTGGGTGATGGGTGAGCAGGACTCGGTGCGAGTTAGGACACGGGGGCAGTGAGCACAGGGGGTGATGGGTGAGCGGGACAGGGTGCGAGTTAGGACACGGGGGCAGTGAGCACGGGGTGATGTGTGAGTGGGACTCGGTGCGAGTTAGGACACGGGGGCAGTGAGCACAGGGGGTGATGGGTGAGTGGGACTCGGTGTGAGTTAGGACACGGGGTCAGCGAGCACAGGGGGTGAGGGGGGAGCGGGATTCGGTGCGAGTTAGGACACGGGGTGAGCACAGGTGGGTGATGGGTGAGCGGGACTGGGTGCGATTTAGGACACAGGGGCAGCCAGCACAGTGGGTGATGGGTGAGTGGGACTCGGTGCGAGTTAGGACACGGGGTGAGTGAGCACAGGGGGCGATGGGTGAGTGGGATTCGGTGCAAGTTAGGACAGGGGTCAGTGAGCACATGGGGTGATGGGTGAGTGGGACTGGGTGCGAGTTCGGACACGGGGGGCAGTGAGCACAGGGGGTGATGGGTGAGCGGGACTGGGTGCGAGTTAGGACACGGGGTCAGCGAGCACAGGGGGTGATGGGTGAGCGGGACTGGGTGCGAGTTAGGACACGGGGGCAGTGAGCACAGTGGGTGATGGGTGAGCGGGACTCGGTGCGAGTTAGGACACGGGGCAGTGATCACAGCGGGGTGATAGGTGAGCAGGACCCGGTGCGAGTTAGGACACGGGGTCAGTGAGCACAGCGTGTGATGGGTGAGCGGGACTCGGTGCGAGTTAGGACACGGGGGCAGTGAGCACAGGGGGTGATGGGTGAGTGGGACTCGGTGCGAGTTAGGAAACGGGGGCAGTGAGCACAGGGGGTGATGGGTGAGTGGGACTCGGTGCGAGTTAGGACACGGGGTTAGCGAACACAGGGGGTGATGGGTGAGTGGGACTCGGTGCGAGTTAGGACACGGGGTTAGCGAACACAGGGGGTGATGGGTGAGTGGGACTCGGTGTGAGTTAGGACACGGGGGCAGTGAGCACAAGGGGTGATGGGTGAGCGGGACTCGGTGCGAGTTAGGACACGGGGGCAGTGAGCACAGGGGGTGATGGGTGAGCGGGACTCGGTGCGAGTTAGGACACGGGGGCAGCGAGCACAGGGTGTGATGGGTGAGCGGGATGCGGTGCGAGTTAGGACACGGGCTGAGCACAGGTGGGTGATGGGTGAACGGGACTCAGTGCGAGTTAGGACACGGGGTCAGTGAGCACATGGGGTGATGGGTGAGTGGGACTGGGTGAGAGTTAGGACACGGGGTCAGCAAGCACAGGGGGTGATGGGTGAGTGGGACTCGGTGCAAGTTAGGACACAGGGGCAGCGAGCACAGGGGGTGATGGGTGAGAGGGACGCGGTGCGAGTTAGGACACGGGGGCAGTGAGCACAGTGGGTGATGGGTGAGCAGGACTCGGTGCGAGTTAGGACACGGGGGCAGTGAGCACAGGGGGTGATGGGTGAGCGGGACATGGTGCGAGTTAGGACACGGGGGCAGTGAGCACGGGGTGATGTGTGAGTGGGACTCGGTGCGAGTTAGGACACGGGGGCAGTGAGCACAGGGGGTGATGGGTGAGTGGGACTCGGTGTGAGTTAGGACACGGGGTCAGCGAGCACAGGGGGTGAGGGGGGAGCGGGACTCGGTGCGAGTTAGGACACGGGGTGAGCACAGGTGGGTGATGGGTGAGCGGGACTGGGTGCGAGTTAGGACACAGGGGCAGCCAGCACAGTGGGTGATGGGTGAGTGGGACTCGGTGCGAGTTAGGACACGGGGTGAGTGAGCACAGGGGGCGATGGGTGAGTGGGATTCGGTGCAAGTTAGGACAGGGGTCAGTGAGCACATGGGGTGATGGGTGAGTGGGATTGGGTGCGAGTTCGGACACGGGGGGCAGTGAGCACAGGGGGTGATGGGTGAGCGGGACTGGGTGCGAGTTAGGACACGGGGCAGTGAGCACAGGGGGTGATGGGTGAGCGGGACTGGGTGCGAGTTAGGACACGGGGGCAGTGAGCACAGTGGGTGATGGGTGAGCGGGACTCGGTGCGAGTTAGGACACGGGGCAGTGAGCACAGCGGGGTGATAGGTGAGCAGGACCCGGTGCGAGTTAGGACACGGGGTCAGTGAGCACAGCGTGTGATGGGTGAGCGGGACTCGGTGCGAGTTAGGACACGGGGGCAGTGAGCACAGGGGGTGATGGGTGAGTGGGACTCGGTGCGAGTTAGGAAACGGGGGCAGTGAGCACAGGGGGTGATGGGTGAGTGGGACTCGGTGCGAGTTAGGACACGGGGTTAGCGAACACAGGGGGTGATGGGTGAGTGGGACTCGGTGCGAGTTAGGACACGGGGTTAGCGAACACAGGGGGTGATGGGTGAGTGGGACTCGGTGTGAGTTAGGACACGGGGGCAGTGAGCACAGGGGGTGATGGGTGAGTGGGACTCGGTGCGAGTTAGGACACGGGGTCAGTGAGCACAGGGAGTGATGGGTGAGCGGGACTCGGTGCGAGTTAGGACACGGGGGCAGTGAGCACAGGGGGTGATGGGTGAGCGGGACTCGGTGCGAGTTAGGACACGGGGTGAGCACAGGTGGGTGATGGGTGAGCGGGACTCGGTGCGAGTTAGGACACGGGGTGAGCACAGGTGGGTGATGGGTGAACGGGACTCGGTGCGAGTTAGGACACGGGGTGAGTGAGCACAGGGGGTGAGGGATGAGCGGGACTCGGTG
Source organism: Pristiophorus japonicus (assembly GCF_044704955.1). Classification (NCBI taxonomy): domain Eukaryota; kingdom Metazoa; phylum Chordata; class Chondrichthyes; family Pristiophoridae; genus Pristiophorus; species Pristiophorus japonicus. The sequence continues at coordinate 56,061 of NW_027254481.1, forward strand.
CGAGCTCGGACACGGGGTCAGTGAGCACAGGGGGCAATGGGTGAGTGGGATTCGGTGCAAGTTAGGACACGGGGTCAGTGAGCACATGGGGTGATGGGTGAGTGGGACTGGGTGAGAGTTAGGACACGGGGTCAGCAAGCACAGGGGGTGATGGGTGAGTGGGACTCGGTGCAAGTTAGGACACAGGGGCAGTGAGCACAGGGGGTGATGGGTGAGTGAGATTCGGTGCGAGTTAGGACACAGGGGCAGTGAGCACAGTGGGTGATGGGTGAGCAGGACTCGGTGCGAGTTAGGACACGGGGGCAGTGAGCACAGGGGGTGATGGGTGAGCGGGACAGGGTGCGAGTTAGGACACGGGGGCAGTGAGCACGGGGTGATGTGTGAGTGGGACTCGGTGCGAGTTAGGACACGGGGGCAGTGAGCACAGGGGGTGATGGGTGAGTGGGACTCGGTGTGAGTTAGGACACGGGGTCAGCGAGCACAGGGGGTGAGGGGGGAGCGGGATTCGGTGCGAGTTAGGACACGGGGTGAGCACAGGTGGGTGATGGGTGAGCGGGACTGGGTGCGATTTAGGACACAGGGGCAGCCAGCACAGTGGGTGATGGGTGAGTGGGACTCGGTGCGAGTTAGGACACGGGGTGAGTGAGCACAGGGGGCGATGGGTGAGTGGGATTCGGTGCAAGTTAGGACAGGGGTCAGTGAGCACATGGGGTGATGGGTGAGTGGGACTGGGTGCGAGTTCGGACACGGGGGGCAGTGAGCACAGGGGGTGATGGGTGAGCGGGACTGGGTGCGAGTTAGGACACGGGGTCAGCGAGCACAGGGGGTGATGGGTGAGCGGGACTGGGTGCGAGTTAGGACACGGGGGCAGTGAGCACAGTGGGTGATGGGTGAGCGGGACTCGGTGCGAGTTAGGACACGGGGCAGTGATCACAGCGGGGTGATAGGTGAGCAGGACCCGGTGCGAGTTAGGACACGGGGTCAGTGAGCACAGCGTGTGATGGGTGAGCGGGACTCGGTGCGAGTTAGGACACGGGGGCAGTGAGCACAGGGGGTGATGGGTGAGTGGGACTCGGTGCGAGTTAGGAAACGGGGGCAGTGAGCACAGGGGGTGATGGGTGAGTGGGACTCGGTGCGAGTTAGGACACGGGGTTAGCGAACACAGGGGGTGATGGGTGAGTGGGACTCGGTGCGAGTTAGGACACGGGGTTAGCGAACACAGGGGGTGATGGGTGAGTGGGACTCGGTGTGAGTTAGGACACGGGGGCAGTGAGCACAGGGGGTGATGGGTGAGCGGGACTCGGTGCGAGTTAGGACACGGGGGCAGTGAGCACAGGGGGTGATGGGTGAGCGGGACTCGGTGCGAGTTAGGACACGGGGGCAGCGAGCACAGGGTGTGATGGGTGAGCGGGATGCGGTGCGAGTTAGGACACGGGCTGAGCACAGGTGGGTGATGGGTGAACGGGACTCAGTGCGAGTTAGGACACGGGGTCAGCGAGCACAGCGGGTGATGGGTGAGCGGGACTCGGTGCGACTTCGGACACGGGGTGATGGGTGAGTGGGACCCGGTGCGAGTTACGACACGGGGTCAATGAGCACAGGGGGTGATGGGTGAGCGGGACTGGGTGCGAGTTAGGACACTGGGCAGTGAGCACAGGGGGTGATGGGTGAGCGGGACTGGGTGCGAGTTAGGACACTGGGCAGTGAGCTCAGGGGGTGACGGGTGAGCAGGACTCGGTGCGAGTTAGGACACGGGGTCAGTGAGCACAGGGAGTGATGGGTGAGCGGGACTCGGTGCGAGTTAGGACACGGGGGCAGTGAGCACAGAGGGCGATAGGTGAGCAGGACTTGGTGCGAGTTAGGACACGGGGTCAGTGAGCACAGGGGGTGATGGGTGAGCGGGACTCGATGCGAGTTAGGACACGGGGGCAGTGAGCACAGGGGGTGATGGGTGAGTGGGACTGGGTGCGAGTTAGGACACGGGGTCAGTGAGCACAGGGGGTGATGGGTGAGTGGGACTCGGTGAGAGTTAGGACACGTGGTCAGCGAGCACAGGGGGTGATGGGTGAGCGGGACTCGGTGAGAGTTAAGACACAGGGTCAGCACAGGGGGGTGATGGGTGAGCGGGACTCGGTGCGAGTTCGGACACGGGGTCAGTGAGCACAGGGGGTGATGGGTGAGACGGACTCGGTGCGAGTTAGGACACGGGGACAGTGAGCACAGGGGGTGATGGGTGAGCGGGACGCGGTGCGAGTTAGGACACGGGGACAGTGAGCACAGGGGGTGATGGGTGAGCGGGATTCGGTGCGAGTTAAGACACGGGGTCAGTGAGCACAGGGGGTGATGGGTGAGCGGGACTGGGTGCGAGTTAGGACACGGGGGCAGCGAGCACGGGGTGTTGGGTGAGCGGGACTCGGTGCGAGTTCGGACACGGGGTCAGCACAGGGGGGTGATGGGTGAGCAGGACTCGGTGCGAGTTAGGACACGGGGTCAGTGAGCACAGGGGGTGATGGGTCAGCGGGACACGGTGTGAGTTTGGACACGGGGCAGTGAGAACAGGGGTGATGGGTGAGTGGGACTCGGTGCGAGTTAGGACACGGGATCAGTGAGCACAGGGGGTGATGGGTGAGTGGGACTTGGTGCGAGTTAGGACACGGGGTCAGTGAGCACAGGGGGTGATGGGTGAGCGGGACTCGGTGCGAGTTAGGACACGGGGGCAGTGAGCACAGTGGGTGATGGGTGAGAGGGACTCGTGCGAGTTAGGACGCGGGGTCAGTGAGCACAGGGGGTGATGGATGAGCGGGACTCGGTGCGAGTTAGGACACGGGGTCAGTGAGCACAGTGGGTGATGGGTGAGCGGGACTCGGTGAGAGTTAGGACACGGGGTCAGCACAGGGGGGTGATGGGTGAGCGGGACTCGGTGCGAGTTCGGACACGGGGTCAGTGAGCACAGGGGGTGATGGGTGAGTGGGACTCGGTGCGAGTTAGGACACGGGGGCAGTGAGCACAGGGGGTGATGGGTGAGTGGGACTCGGTGCGAGTTAGGACACGGGGTCAGTGAGCACAGGGGGTGATGGGTGAGTGGGACTCGGTGCGAGTTTGGACACGGGGGCAGTGAGCACAGGGGGTGATGGGTGAGTGGGACTCGTTGTGAGTTAGGACACGGGGTCAGCGAGCACAGGGGGTGAGGGGGGAGCGGGACTCGGTGCGAGTTAGGACACGGGGTGAGCACAGGTGGGTGATGGGTGAGCGGGACTGGGTGCGAGTTAGGACACAGGGGCAGCCAGCACAGGGGGTGATGGGTGAGTGGGACTCGGTGCGAGTTAGGACACGGGGTGAGTGAGCACAGGGGGCGATGGGTGAGTGGGATTCGGTGCAAGTTAGGACACGGGGTCAGTGAGCACATGGGGTGATGGGTGAGGGGAACTGGGTGCGAGTTCGGACACGGGGGGCAGTGAGCACAGGGGGTGATGGGTGAGCGGGACTGGGTGCGAGTTAGGACACGGGGTCAGCGAGCACAGGGGGTGATGGGTGAGCGGGACTGGTTGCGAGTTAGGACACGCGGGCAGTGAGCACAGGGGGTGATGGGTGAGCGGGACTCGGTGCGAGTTAGGACACGGGGCAGTGAGCACAGCGGGGTGATAGGTGAGCAGGACCCGGTGCGAGTTTGGACACGGGGACAGTGAGCACAGGGGGTGATGGGTGAGCGGGACTCGGTGTGAGTTAGGACACGGGGTCAGTGAGCACATGGGTGATGGGTGAGCGGGACTCGGTGAGAGTTAGGACACGTGGTCAGCGAGCACAGGGCGTGATGGGTGAGCGGGACTCGGTGCGAGTTTGGACACGGGGGCAGTGAGCACAGGGGGTGATGTGTGAGTGGGACTCGGTGAGAGTTAGGACACGTGGTCAGTGAGCACAGGGGGTGATGGGTGAACGGGACTGGGTGCGAGTTAGGACACTGGGCAGTGAGCACAGGGGGTGATGGGTGAGCGGAACTCGGTGCGAGTTAGGACACTGGGCAGTGAGCACAGGGGGTGACGGGTGAGCAGGACTCGGTGCGAGTTAGGACACGGGGTCAGTGAGCACAGGGAGTGATGGGTGAGCGGGACTCGGTGCGAGTTAGGACACGGGGGCAGTGAGCACAGGGGGTGATGGGTGAGCGGGACTCGGTGCGAGTTAGGATACGGGGCAGTGAGCACGGGGTGATGGGTGAGTGGGACTGGGTGTGAGTTAGGACACGGGGGCAGTGAGCACAGAGGGCGATAGGTGAGCAGGACTTGGTGCGAGTTAGGACACGGGGTCAGTGAGCACAGGGGGTGATGGGTGAGCGGGACTCGATGCGAGTTAGGACACGGGGGCAGTGAGCACAGGGGGTGATGGGTGAGTGGGACTGGGTGCGAGTTCGGACACGGGGTCAGTGAGCACAGGGGGTGATGGGTGAGTGGGACTCGGTGCGAGTTAGGACACGGGGGCAGTGAGCACAGGGGTGATGGGTGAGCGGGACTCGGTGTGAGTTCGGACATGGGGTCAGTGAGCACAGCGTGTGATGGGTGAGCGGGACTGGGTGCGAGTTCGGACACGGGGGCAGTGAGCACAGCGGGTGATGGGTGAGTGGGATTCGGTGCGAGTTAGGAAACGGAGGCAGTGAGCACAGGGGGTGATGGGTGAGTGGGACTCGGTGCGAGTTAGGACACGGGGTTAGCGAACACAGGGGGTGATGGGTGAGCGGGACTCGGTGCAAGTTAGGACACGGGGCAGTGAGCACAGGGGGTGATGGGTGAGCGGGACTGGGTCCGAGTTGGGACACGGGGGCAGCGAGCACGGGGTGATGGGTGAGTGGGACTCGGTGCGACTTAGGACACGGGGTGATGGGTGAGTGGGACCCGGTGCGAGTTACGACACGGGGTCAATGAGCACAGGGGGTGATGGGTGAGCGGGACTGGGTGCGAGTTAGGACACTGGGCAGTGAGCACAGGGGGTGACGGGTGAGCAGGACTCGGTGCGAGTTAGGACACGGGGTCAGTGAGCACAGGGAGTGATGGGTGAGCGGGACTCGGTGCGAGTTAGGACACGGGGGCAGTGAGCACAGGGGGTGATGGGTGAGCGGGACTCGGTGCGAGTTAGGACACGGGGTGAGCACAGGTGGGTGATGGGTGAACGGGACTCGGTGCGAGTTAGGACACGGGGTGAGTGAGCACAGGGGGTGAGGGATGAGCGGGACTCGGTGCGAGCTCGGACACGGGGTCAGTGAGCACAGGGGGTGATGGGTGAGTGGGACTGGGTGAGAGTTAGGACACGGGGTCAGCAAGCACAGGGGATGATGGGTGAGAGGGACGCGGTGCGAGTTCGGACACGGGGGCAGGGAGCACAGGGGGCGATGGGTGAGCGGGACAGGGTGCGAGTTAGGACACGGGGGCAGTGAGCACGGGGTGATGTGTGAGTGGGACTCGGTGCGAGTTAGGACACGGGGGCAGTGAGCACAGGGGGTGATGGGTGAGCGGGACTCGGTGCGAGTTAGGACACGGGGTCAGTGAGCACAGGGGGTGATGGGTGAGTGGGACCCGGTGCGAGTTAGGACACGGGGGCAGTGAGCACAGGGGGTGATGGGTGAGTGGGACTCGGTGTGAGTTAGGACACGGGGTCAGCGAGCACAGGGGGTGAGGGGGGAGCGGGACTCGGTGCGAGTTAGGACACGGGGTGAGCACAGGTGGGTGATGGGTGAGCGGGACTGGGTGCGAGTTAGGACACAGGGGCAGCCAGCACAGGGGGTGATGGGTGAGTGGGACTCGGTGCGAGTTAGGACACGGGGTGAGTGAGCACAGGGGGCGATGGGTGAGTGGGATTCGGTGCAAGTTAGGACAGGGGTCAGTGAGCACATGGGGTGATGGGTGAGTGGGACTGGGTGCGAGTTCGGACACGGGGGGCAGTGAGCACAGGGGATGATGGGTGAGCGGGACTGGGTGCAAGTTAGGACACGGGGTCAGCGAGCACAGGGGGTGATGGGTGAGCGGGACTGGGTGCGAGTTAGGACACGGGGGCAGTGAGCACAGTGGGTGATGGGTGAGCGGGACTCGGTGCGAGTTAGGACACGGGGCAGTGAGCACAGCGGGGTGATAGGTGAGCAGGACCCGGTGCGAGTTAGGACACGGGGTCAGTGAGCACAGCGTGTGATGGGTGAGCGGGACTCGGTGAGAGTTAGGACACGGGGGCAGTGAGCACAGGGGGTGATGGGTGAGTGGGACTCGGTGCGAGTTAGGAAACGGGGGCAGTGAGCACAGGGGGTGATGGGTGAGTGGGACTGGGTGCGAGTTAGGACACGGGGTCAGTGAGCACAGGGGGTGATGGGTGAGTGGGACTCGGTGCGAGTTAGGACACGGGGGCAGTGAGCACAGGGGGTGATGGGTGAGCGGGACTCGATGCGAGTTAGGACACGGGGGCAGTGAGCACAGGGGGTGATGGGTGAGTGGGACTGGGTGCGAGTTCGGACACGGGGTCAGTGAGCACAGGGGGTGATGGGTGAGTGGGACTCGGTGCGAGTTAGGACACGGGGGCAGTGAGCACAGGGGTGATGGGTGAGCGGGACTCGGTGTGAGTTCGGACATGGGGTCAGTGAGCACAGCGTGTGATGGGTGAGCGGGACTGGGTGCGAGTTCGGACACGGGGGCAGTGAGCACAGCGGGTGATGGGTGAGTGGGATTCGGTGCGAGTTAGGAAACGGAGGCAGTGAGCACAGGGGGTGATGGGTGAGTGGGACTCGGTGCGAGTTAGGACACGGGGTTAGCGAACACAGGGGGTGATGGGTGAGCGGGACTCGGTGCAAGTTAGGACACGGGGCAGTGAGCACAGGGGGTGATGGGTGAGCGGGACTGGGTCCGAGTTGGGACACGGGGGCAGCGAGCACGGGGTGATGGGTGAGTGGGACTCGGTGCGACTTAGGACACGGGGTGATGGGTGAGTGGGACCCGGTGCGAGTTACGACACGGGGTCAATGAGCACAGGGGGTGATGGGTGAGCGGGACTGGGTGCGAGTTAGGACACTGGGCAGTGAGCACAGGGGGTGACGGGTGAGCAGGACTCGGTGCGAGTTAGGACACGGGGTCAGTGAGCACAGGGAGTGATGGGTGAGCGGGACTCGGTGCGAGTTAGGACACGGGGGCAGTGAGCACAGGGGGTGATGGGTGAGCGGGACTCGGTGCGAGTTAGGACACGGGGTGAGCACAGGTGGGTGATGGGTGAACGGGACTCGGTGCGAGTTAGGACACGGGGTGAGTGAGCACAGGGGGTGAGGGATGAGCGGGACTCGGTGCGAGCTCGGACACGGGGTCAGTGAGCACAGGGGGTGATGGGTGAGTGGGACTGGGTGAGAGTTAGGACACGGGGTCAGCAAGCACAGGGGATGATGGGTGAGAGGGACGCGGTGCGAGTTCGGACACGGGGGCAGGGAGCACAGGGGGCGATGGGTGAGTGAGATTCGGTGCGAGTTAGGACACAGGGGCAGTGAGCACAGTGGGTGATGGGTGAGCAGGACTCGGTGCGAGTTAGGACACGGGGGCAGTGAGCACAGGGGGTGATGGGTGAGCGGGACAGGGTGCGAGTTAGGACACGGGGGCAGTGAGCACGGGGTGATGTGTGAGTGGGACTCGGTGCGAGTTAGGACACGGGGGCAGTGAGCACAGGGGGTGATGGGTGAGCGGGACTCGGTGCGAGTTAGGACACGGGGTCAGTGAGCACAGGGGGTGATGGGTGAGTGGGACCCGGTGCGAGTTAGGACACGGGGGCAGTGAGCACAGGGGGTGATGGGTGAGTGGGACTCGGTGTGAGTTAGGACACGGGGTCAGCGAGCACAGGGGGTGAGGGGGGAGCGGGACTCGGTGCGAGTTAGGACACGGGGTGAGCACAGGTGGGTGATGGGTGAGCGGGACTGGGTGCGAGTTAGGACACAGGGGCAGCCAGCACAGGGGGTGATGGGTGAGTGGGACTCGGTGCGAGTTAGGACACGGGGTGAGTGAGCACAGGGGGCGATGGGTGAGTGGGATTCGGTGCAAGTTAGGACAGGGGTCAGTGAGCACATGGGGTGATGGGTGAGTGGGACTGGGTGCGAGTTCGGACACGGGGGGCAGTGAGCACAGGGGATGATGGGTGAGCGGGACTGGGTGCAAGTTAGGACACGGGGTCAGCGAGCACAGGGGGTGATGGGTGAGCGGGACTGGGTGCGAGTTAGGACACGGGGGCAGTGAGCACAGTGGGTGATGGGTGAGCGGGACTCGGTGCGAGTTAGGACACGGGGCAGTGAGCACAGCGGGGTGATAGGTGAGCAGGACCCGGTGCGAGTTAGGACACGGGGTCAGTGAGCACAGCGTGTGATGGGTGAGCGGGACTCGGTGCGAGTTAGGACACGGGGGCAGTGAGCACAGGGGGTGATGGGTGAGTGGGACTCGGTGCGAGTTAGGAAACGGGGGCAGTGAGCACAGGGGGTGATGGGTGAGTGGGACTGGGTGCGAGTTAGGACACGGGGTCAGTGAGCACAGGGGGTGATGGGTGAGTGGGACTCGGTGCGAGTTAGGACACGGGGGCAGTGAGCACAGGGGGTGATGGGTGAGCGGGACTCGATGCGAGTTAGGACACGGGGGCAGTGAGCACAGGGGGTGATGGGTGAGTGGGACTGGGTGCGAGTTCGGACACGGGGTCAGTGAGCACAGGGGGTGATGGGTGAGTGGGACTCGGTGCGAGTTAGGACACGGGGGCAGTGAGCACAGGGGTGATGGGTGAGCGGGACTCGGTGTGAGTTCGGACATGGGGTCAGTGAGCACAGCGTGTGATGGGTGAGCGGGACTGGGTGCGAGTTCGGACACGGGGGCAGTGAGCACAGCGGGTGATGGGTGAGTGGGATTCGGTGCGAGTTAGGAAACGGAGGCAGTGAGCACAGGGGGTGATGGGTGAGTGGGACTCGGTGCGAGTTAGGACACGGGGTTAGCGAACACAGGGGGTGATGGGTGAGCGGGACTCGGTGCAAGTTAGGACACGGGGCAGTGAGCACAGGGGGTGATGGGTGAGCGGGACTGGGTCCGAGTTGGGACACGGGGGCAGCGAGCACGGGGTGATGGGTGAGTGGGACTCGGTGCGACTTAGGACACGGGGTGATGGGTGAGTGGGACCCGGTGCGAGTTACGACACGGGGTCAATGAGCACAGGGGGTGATGGGTGAGCGGGACTGGGTGCGAGTTAGGACACTGGGCAGTGAGCACAGGGGGTGACGGGTGAGCAGGACTCGGTGCGAGTTAGGACACGGGGTCAGTGAGCACAGGGAGTGATGGGTGAGCGGGACTCGGTGCGAGTTAGGACACGGGGGCAGTGAGCACAGGGGGTGATGGGTGAGCGGGACTCGGTGCGAGTTAGGACACGGGGTGAGCACAGGTGGGTGATGGGTGAACGGGACTCGGTGCGAGTTAGGACACGGGGTGAGTGAGCACAGGGGGTGAGGGATGAGCGGGACTCGGTGCGAGCTCGGACACGGGGTCAGTGAGCACAGGGGGTGATGGGTGAGTGGGACTGGGTGAGAGTTAGGACACGGGGTCAGCAAGCACAGGGGATGATGGGTGAGAGGGACGCGGTGCGAGTTCGGACACGGGGGCAGGGAGCACAGGGGGCGATGGGTGAGTGAGATTCGGTGCGAGTTAGGACACAGGGGCAGTGAGCACAGTGGGTGATGGGTGAGCAGGACTCGGTGCGAGTTAGGACACGGGGGCAGTGAGCACAGGGGGTGATGGGTGAGCGGGACAGGGTGCGAGTTAGGACACGGGGGCAGTGAGCACGGGGTGATGTGTGAGTGGGACTCGGTGCGAGTTAGGACACGGGGGCAGTGAGCACAGGGGGTGATGGGTGAGCGGGACTCGGTGCGAGTTAGGACACGGGGTCAGTGAGCACAGGGGGTGATGGGTGAGTGGGACCCGGTGCGAGTTAGGACACGGGGGCAGTGAGCACAGGGGGTGATGGGTGAGTGGGACTCGGTGTGAGTTAGGACACGGGGTCAGCGAGCACAGGGGGTGAGGGGGGAGCGGGACTCGGTGCGAGTTAGGACACGGGGTGAGCACAGGTGGGTGATGGGTGAGCGGGACTGGGTGCGAGTTAGGACACAGGGGCAGCCAGCACAGGGGGTGATGGGTGAGTGGGACTCGGTGCGAGTTAGGACACGGGGTGAGTGAGCACAGGGGGCGATGGGTGAGTGGGATTCGGTGCAAGTTAGGACAGGGGTCAGTGAGCACATGGGGTGATGGGTGAGTGGGACTGGGTGCGAGTTCGGACACGGGGGGCAGTGAGCACAGGGGATGATGGGTGAGCGGGACTGGGTGCGAGTTAGGACACGGGGTCAGCGAGCACAGGGGGTGATGGGTGAGCGGGACTGGGTGCGAGTTAGGACACGGGGGCAGTGAGCACAGTGGGTGATGGGTGAGCGGGACTCGGTGCGAGTTAGGACACGGGGCAGTGAGCACAGCGGGGTGATAGGTGAGCAGGACCCGGTGCGAGTTAGGACACGGGGTCAGTGAGCACAGCGTGTGATGGGTGAGCGGGACTCGGTGCGAGTTAGGACACGGGGGCAGTGAGCACAGGGGGTGATGGGTGAGTGGGACTCGGTGCGAGTTAGGAAACGGGGGCAGTGAGCACAGGGGGTGATGGGTGAGTGGGACTGGGTGCGAGTTAGGACACGGGGTCAGTGAGCACAGGGGGTGATGGGTGAGTGGGACTCGGTGCGAGTTAGGACACGGGGGCAGTGAGCACAGGGGGTGATGGGTGAGCGGGACTCGGTGCGAGTTAGGACACGGGGGCAGTGAGCACAGGGGGTGATGGGTGAGCGGGACACGGTGCGAGTTAGGACACGGGGGCAGCGAGCACAGGGTGTGATGGGTGAGCGGGATGCGGTGCGAGTTAGGACACGGGCTGAGCACAGGTGGGTGATGGGTGAACGGGACTCAGTGCGAGTTAGGACACGGGGTCAGCGAGCACAGCGGGTGATGGGTGAGCGGGACTCGGTGCGACTTAGGACACGGGGTGATGGGTGAGTGGGACCCGGTGCGAGTTACGACACGGGGTCAATGAGCACAGGGGGTGATGGGTGAGCGGGACTGGGTGCGAGTTAGGACACTGGGCAGTGAGCACAGGGGGTGATGGGTGAGCGGAACTCGGTGCGAGTTAGGACACGGGGTCAGCGAGCACAGGGGGTGATGGGTGAGTGGGACTCGGTGCGAGTTAGGACACGGGGCAGTGAGCACAGGGGGTGACGGGTGAGCAGGACTCGGTGCGAGTTAGGACACGGGGTCAGTGAGCACAGCGGGTGATGGGTGAGCGGGACTCGGTGCGAGTTAGGACACGGGGGCAGTGAGCACAGAGGGCGATAGGTGAGCAGGACTTGGTGCGAGTTAGGACACGGGGTCAGTGAGCACAGGGGGTGATGGGTGAGCGGGACTCGGTGCGAGTTAGGACACGGGGTCAGTGAGCACAGGGAGTGATGGGTGAGCGGGACTCGGTGCGAGTTAGGACACGGGGGCAGTGAGCACAGAGGGCGATAGGTGAGCAGGACTTGGTGCGAGTTAGGACACGGGGTCAGTGAGCACAGGGGGTGATGGGTGAGCGGGACTCGATGCGAGTTAGGACACGGGGGCAGTGAGCACAGGGGGTGATGGGTGAGTGGGACTGGGTGCGAGTTAGGACACGGGGTCAGTGAGCACAGGGGGTGATGGGTGAGTGGGACTCGGTGAGAGTTAGGACACGTGGTCAGCGAGCACAGGGGGTGATGGGTGAGCGGGACTCGGTGAGAGTTAAGACACGGGGTCAGCACAGGGGGGTGATGGGTGAGCGGGACTCGGTGCGAGTTCGGACACGGGGTCAGTGAGCACAGGGGGTGATGGGTGAGACGGACTCGGTGCGAGTTAGGACACGGGGACAGTGAGCACAGGGGGTGATGGGTGAGCGGGACTCGGTGCGAGTTAGGACACGGGGCAGTGAGCACAGCGGGGTGATAGGTGAGCAGGACCCGGTGCGAGTTTGGACACGGGGACAGTGAGCACAGGGGGTGATGGGTGAGCGGGACTCGGTGTGAGTTAGGACACGGGGTCAGTGAGCACATGGGTGATGGGTGAGCGGGACTCGGTGAGAGTTAGGACACGTGGTCAGCGAGCACAGGGCGTGATGGGTGAGCGGGACTCGGTGCGAGTTTGGACACGGGGGCAGTGAGCACAGGGGGTGATGTGTGAGTGGGACTCGGTGAGAGTTAGGACACGTGGTCAGTGAGCACAGGGGGTGATGGGTGAACGGGACTGGGTGCGAGTTAGGACACTGGGCAGTGAGCACAGGGGGTGATGGGTGAGCGGAACTCGGTGCGAGTTAGGACACTGGGCAGTGAGCACAGGGGGTGACGGGTGAGCAGGACTCGGTGCGAGTTAGGACACGGGGTCAGTGAGCACAGGGAGTGATGGGTGAGCGGGACTCGGTGCGAGTTAGGACACGGGGGCAGTGAGCACAGGGGGTGATGGGTGAGCGGGACTCGGTGCGAGTTAGGATACGGGGCAGTGAGCACGGGGTGATGGGTGAGTGGGACTGGGTGTGAGTTAGGACACGGGGGCAGTGAGCACAGAGGGCGATAGGTGAGCAGGACTTGGTGCGAGTTAGGACACGGGGGCAGTGAGCACAGGGGGTGATGGGTGAGTGGGACTGGGTGCGAGTTCGGACACGGGGTCAGTGAGCACAGGGGGTGATGGGTGAGTGGGACTCGGTGCGAGTTAGGACACGGGGGCAGTGAGCACAGGGGTGATGGGTGAGCGGGACTCGGTGTGAGATCGGACATGGGGTCAGTGAGCACAGCGTGTGATGGGTGAGCGGGACTGGGTGCGAGTTCGGACACGGGGGCAGTGAGCACAGCGGGTGATGGGTGAGTGGGACTCGGTGCGAGTTAGGAAACGGAGGCAGTGAGCACAGGGGGTGATGGGTGAGTGGGACTCGGTGCGAGTTAGGACACGGGGTTAGCGAACACAGGGGGTGATGGGTGAGCGGGACTCGGTGCAAGTTAGGACACGGGGCAGTGAGCACAGGGGGTGATGGGTGAGCGGGACTGGGTCCGAGTTGGGACACGGGGGCAGCGAGCACGGGGTGATGGGTGAGTGGGACTCGGTGCGACTTAGGACACGGGGTGATGGGTGAGTGGGACCCGGTGCGAGTTACGACACGGGGTCAATGAGCACAGGGGGTGATGGGTGAGCGGGACTGGGTGCGAGTTAGGACACTGGGCAGTGAGCACAGGGGGTGACGGGTGAGCAGGACTCGGTGCGAGTTAGGACACGGGGTCAGTGAGCACAGGGAGTGATGGGTGAGCGGGACTCGGTGCGAGTTAGGACACGGGGGCAGTGAGCACAGGGGGTGATGGGTGAGCGGGACTCGGTGCGAGTTAGGACACGGGGTGAGCACAGGTGGGTGATGGGTGAACGGGACTCGGTGCGAGTTAGGACACGGGGTGAGTGAGCACAGGGGGTGAGGGATGAGCGGGACTCGGTGCGAGCTCGGACACGGGGTCAGTGAGCACAGGGGGTGATGGGTGAGTGGGACTGGGTGAGAGTTAGGACACGGGGTCAGCAAGCACAGGGGGTGATGGGTGAGTGGGACTCGGTGCAAGTTAGGACACAGGGGCAGCGAGCACAGGGGATGATGGGTGAGAGGGACGCGGTGCGAGTTCGGACACGGGGGCAGGGAGCACAGAGGGCGATAGGTGAGCAGGACTTGGTGCGAGTTAGGACACGGGGTCAGTGAGCACAGGGGGTGATGGGTGAGCGGGACTCGATGCGAGTTAGGACACGGGGGCAGTGAGCACAGGGGGTGATGGGTGAGTGGGACTGGGTGCGAGTTCGGACACGGGGTCAGTGAGCACAGGGGGTGATGGGTGAGTGGGACTCGGTGCGAGTTAGGACACGGGGGCAGTGAGCACAGGGGTGATGGGTGAGCGGGACTCGGTGTGAGTTCGGACATGGGGTCAGTGAGCACAGCGTGTGATGGGTGAGCGGGACTGGGTGCGAGTTCGGACACGGGGGCAGTGAGCACAGCGGGTGATGGGTGAGTGGGACTCGGTGCGAGTTAGGAAACGGAGGCAGTGAGCACAGGGGGTGATGGGTGAGTGGGACTCGGTGCGAGTTAGGACACGGGGTTAGCGAACACAGGGGGTGATGGGTGAGCGGGACTCGGTGCAAGTTAGGACACGGGGCAGTGAGCACAGGGGGTGATGGGTGAGCGGGACTGGGTCCGAGTTGGGACACGGGGGCAGCGAGCACGGGGTGATGGGTGAGTGGGACTCGGTGCGACTTAGGACACGGGGTGATGGGTGAGTGGGACCCGGTGCGAGTTACGACACGGGGTCAATGAGCACAGGGGGTGATGGGTGAGCGGGACTGGGTGCGAGTTAGGACACTGGGCAGTGAGCACAGGGGGTGACGGGTGAGCAGGACTCGGTGCGAGTTAGGACACGGGGTCAGTGAGCACAGGGAGTGATGGGTGAGCGGGACTCGGTGCGAGTTAGGACACGGGGGCAGTGAGCACAGGGGGTGATGGGTGAGCGGGACTCGGTGCGAGTTAGGACACGGGGTGAGCACAGGTGGGTGATGGGTGAACGGGACTCGGTGCGAGCTCGGACACGGGGTCAGTGAGCACAGGGGGTGATGGGTGAGTGGGACTGGGTGAGAGTTAGGACACGGGGTCAGCAAGCACAGGGGGTGATGGGTGAGTGGGACTCGGTGCAAGTTAGGACACAGGGGCAGCGAGCACAGGGGATGATGGGTGAGAGGGACGCGGTGCGAGTTCGGACACGGGGGCAGGGAGCACAGGGGGCGATGGGTGAGTGAGATTCGGTGCGAGTTAGGACACAGGGGCAGTGAGCACAGGGGGTGATGGGTGAGCGGGACAGGGTGCGAGTTAGGACACGGGGGCAGTGAGCACGGGGTGATGTGTGAGTGGGACTCGGTGCGAGTTAGGACACGGGGGCAGTGAGCACAGGGGGTGATGGGTGAGCGGGACTCGGTGCGAGTTAGGACACGGGGTCAGTGAGCACAGGGGGTGATGGGTGAGTGGGACCCGGTGCGAGTTAGGACACGGGGGCAGTGAGCACAGGGGGTGATGGGTGAGTGGGACTCGGTGTGAGTTAGGACACGGGGTCAGCGAGCACAGGGGGTGAGGGGGGAGCGGGACTCGGTGCGAGTTAGGACACGGGGTGAGCACAGGTGGGTGATGGGTGAGCGGGACTGGGTGCGAGTTAGGACACAGGGGCAGCCAGCACAGGGGGTGATGGGTGAGTGGGACTCGGTGCGAGTTAGGACACGGGGTGAGTGAGCACAGGGGGCGATGGGTGAGTGGGATTCGGTGCAAGTTAGGACAGGGGTCAGTGAGCACATGGGGTGATGGGTGAGTGGGACTGGGTGCGAGTTCGGACACGGGGGGCAGTGAGCACAGGGGATGATGGGTGAGCGGGACTGGGTGCGAGTTAGGACACGGGGTCAGCGAGCACAGGGGGTGATGGGTGAGCGGGACTGGGTGCGAGTTAGGACACGGGGGCAGTGAGCACAGTGGGTGATGGGTGAGCGGGACTCGGTGCGAGTTAGGACACGGGGCAGTGAGCACAGCGGGGTGATAGGTGAGCAGGACCCGGTGCGAGTTAGGACACGGGGTCAGTGAGCACAGCGTGTGATGGGTGAGCGGGACTCGGTGCGAGTTAGGACACGGGGGCAGTGAGCACAGGGGGTGATGGGTGAGTGGGACTCGGTGCGAGTTAGGAAACGGGGGCAGTGAGCACAGGGGGTGATGGGTGAGTGGGACTGGGTGCGAGTTAGGACACGGGGTCAGTGAGCACAGGGGGTGATGAGTGAGTGGGACTCGGTGCGAGTTAGGACACGGGGGCAGTGAGCACAGGGGGTGATGGGTGAGCGGGACTCGGTGCGAGTTAGGACACGGGGGCAGTGAGCACAGGGGGTGATGGGTGAGCGGGACTCGGTGCGAGTTAGGACACGGGGGCAGCGAGCACAGGGTGTGATGGGTGAGCGGGATGCGGTGCGAGTTAGGACACGGGCTGAGCACAGGTGGGTGATGGGTGAACGGGACTCAGTGCGAGTTAGGACACGGGGTCAGCGAGCACAGCGGGTGATGGGTGAGCGGGACTCGGTGCGACTTAGGACACGGGGTGATGGGTGAGTGGGACCCGGTGCGAGTTACGACACGGGGTCAATGAGCACAGGGGGTGATGGGTGAGCGGGACTGGGTGCGAGTTAGGACACTGGGCAGTGAGCACAGGGGGTGATGGGTGAGCGGAACTCGGTGCGAGTTAGGACACGGGGTCAGCGAGCACAGGGGGTGATGGGTGAGTGGGACTCGGTGCGAGTTAGGACACGGGGCAGTGAGCACAGGGGGTGACGGGTGAGCAGGACTCGGTGCGAGTTAGGACACGGGGTCAGTGAGCACAGCGGGTGATGGGTGAGCGGGACTCGGTGCGAGTTAGGACACGGGGGCAGTGAGCACAGAGGGCGATAGGTGAGCAGGACTTGGTGCGAGTTAGGACACGGGGTCAGTGAGCACAGGGGGTGATGGGTGAGCGGGACTCGGTGCGAGTTAGGACACGGGGTCAGTGAGCACAGGGAGTGATGGGTGAGCGGGACTCGGTGCGAGTTAGGACACGGGGGCAGTGAGCACAGGGGGTGATGGGTGAGCGGGACTCGATGCGAGTTAGGACACGGGGGCAGTGAGCACAGGGGGTGATGGGTGAGTGGGACTGGGTGCGAGTTAGGACACGGGGTCAGTGAGCACAGGGGGTGATGGGTGAGTGGGACTCGGTGAGAGTTAGGACACGTGGTCAGCGAGCACAGGGGGTGATGGGTGAGCGGGACTCGGTGAGAGTTAAGACACGGGGTCAGCACAGGGGGGTGATGGGTGAGCGGGACTCGGTGCGAGTTCGGACACGGGGTCAGTGAGCACAGGGGGTGATGGGTGAGACGGACTCGGTGCGAGTTAGGACACGGGGACAGTGAGCACAGGGGGTGATGGGTGAGCGGGACTCGGTGCGAGTTAGGACACGGGGCAGTGAGCACAGCGGGGTGATAGGTGAGCAGGACCCGGTGCGAGTTTGGACACGGGGACAGTGAGCACAGGGGGTGATGGGTGAGCGGGACTCGGTGTGAGTTAGGACACGGGGTCAGTGAGCACATGGGTGATGGGTGAGCGGGACTCGGTGAGAGTTAGGACACGTGGTCAGCGAGCACAGGGCGTGATGGGTGAGCGGGACTCGGTGCGAGTTTGGACACGGGGGCAGTGAGCACAGGGGGTGATGTGTGAGTGGGACTCGGTGAGAGTTAGGACACGTGGTCAGTGAGCACAGGGGGTGATGGGTGAACGGGACTGGGTGCGAGTTAGGACACTGGGCAGTGAGCACAGGGGGTGATGGGTGAGCGGAACTCGGTGCGAGTTAGGACACTGGGCAGTGAGCACAGGGGGTGACGGGTGAGCAGGACTCGGTGCGAGTTAGGACACGGGGTCAGTGAGCACAGGGAGTGATGGGTGAGCGGGACTCGGTGCGAGTTAGGACACGGGGGCAGTGAGCACAGGGGGTGATGGGTGAGCGGGACTCGGTGCGAGTTAGGATACGGGGCAGTGAGCACGGGGTGATGGGTGAGTGGGACTGGGTGTGAGTTAGGACACGGGGGCAGTGAGCACAGAGGGCGATAGGTGAGCAGGACTTGGTGCGAGTTAGGACACGGGGGCAGTGAGCACAGGGGGTGATGGGTGAGTGGGACTGGGTGCGAGTTCGGACACGGGGTCAGTGAGCACAGGGGGTGATGGGTGAGTGGGACTCGGTGCGAGTTAGGACACGGGGGCAGTGAGCACAGGGGTGATGGGTGAGCGGGACTCGGTGTGAGTTCGGACATGGGGTCAGTGAGCACAGCGTGTGATGGGTGAGCGGGACTGGGTGCGAGTTCGGACACGGGGGCAGTGAGCACAGCGGGTGATGGGTGAGTGGGACTCGGTGCGAGTTAGGAAACGGAGGCAGTGAGCACAGGGGGTGATGGGTGAGTGGGACTCGGTGCGAGTTAGGACACGGGGTTAGCGAACACAGGGGGTGATGGGTGAGCGGGACTCGGTGCAAGTTAGGACACGGGGCAGTGAGCACAGGGGGTGATGGGTGAGCGGGACTGGGTCCGAGTTGGGACACGGGGGCAGCGAGCACGGGGTGATGGGTGAGTGGGACTCGGTGCGACTTAGGACACGGGGTGATGGGTGAGTGGGACCCGGTGCGAGTTACGACACGGGGTCAATGAGCACAGGGGGTGATGGGTGAGCGGGACTGGGTGCGAGTTAGGACACTGGGCAGTGAGCACAGGGGGTGACGGGTGAGCAGGACTCGGTGCGAGTTAGGACACGGGGTCAGTGAGCACAGGGAGTGATGGGTGAGCGGGACTCGGTGCGAGTTAGGACACGGGGGCAGTGAGCACAGGGGGTGATGGGTGAGCGGGACTCGGTGCGAGTTAGGACACGGGGTGAGCACAGGTGGGTGATGGGTGAACGGGACTCGGTGCGAGTTAGGACACGGGGTGAGTGAGCACAGGGGGTGAGGGATGAGCGGGACTCGGTGCGAGCTCGGACACGGGGTCAGTGAGCACAGGGGGTGATGGGTGAGTGGGACTGGGTGAGAGTTAGGACACGGGGTCAGCAAGCACAGGGGGTGATGGGTGAGTGGGACTCGGTGCAAGTTAGGACACAGGGGCAGCGAGCACAGGGGATGATGGGTGAGAGGGACGCGGTGCGAGTTCGGACACGGGGGCAGGGAGCACAGGGGGCGATGGGTGAGCAGGACTCGGTGCGAGTTAGGACACGGGGGCAGTGAGCACAGGGGGTGATGGGTGAGCGGGACAGGGTGCGAGTTAGGACACGGGGGCAGTGAGCACGGGGTGATGTGTGAGTGGGACTCGGTGCGAGTTAGGACACGGGGGCAGTGAGCACAGGGGGTGATGGGTGAGCGGGACTCGGTGCGAGTTAGGACACGGGGTCAGTGAGCACAGGGGGTGATGGGTGAGTGGGACCCGGTGCGAGTTAGGACACGGGGGCAGTGAGCACAGGGGGTGATGGGTGAGTGGGACTCGGTGTGAGTTAGGACACGGGGTCAGCGAGCACAGGGGGTGAGGGGGGAGCGGGACTCGGTGCGAGTTAGGACACGGGGTGAGCACAGGTGGGTGATGGGTGAGCGGGACTGGGTGCGAGTTAGGACACAGGGGCAGCCAGCACAGGGGGTGATGGGTGAGTGGGACTCGGTGCGAGTTAGGACACGGGGTGAGTGAGCACAGGGGGCGATGGGTGAGTGGGATTCGGTGCAAGTTAGGACAGGGGTCAGTGAGCACATGGGGTGATGGGTGAGTGGGACTGGGTGCGAGTTCGGACACGGGGGGCAGTGAGCACAGGGGATGATGGGTGAGCGGGACTGGGTGCGAGTTAGGACACGGGGTCAGCGAGCACAGGGGGTGATGGGTGAGCGGGACTGGGTGCGAGTTAGGACACGGGGGCAGTGAGCACAGTGGGTGATGGGTGAGCGGGACTCGGTGCGAGTTAGGACACGGGGCAGTGAGCACAGCGGGGTGATAGGTGAGCAGGACCCGGTGCGAGTTAGGACACGGGGTCAGTGAGCACAGCGTGTGATGGGTGAGCGGGACTCGGTGCGAGTTAGGACACGGGGGCAGTGAGCACAGGGGGTGATGGGTGAGTGGGACTCGGTGCGAGTTAGGAAACGGGGGCAGTGAGCACAGGGGGTGATGGGTGAGTGGGACTGGGTGCGAGTTAGGACACGGGGTCAGTGAGCACAGGGGGTGATGGGTGAGTGGGACTCGGTGCGAGTTAGGACACGGGGGCAGTGAGCACAGGGGGTGATGGGTGAGCGGGACTCGGTGCGAGTTAGGACACGGGGGCAGTGAGCACAGGGGGTGATGGGTGAGCGGGACTCGGTGCGAGTTAGGACACGGGGGCAGCGAGCACAGGGTGTGATGGGTGAGCGGGATGCGGTGCGAGTTAGGACACGGGCTGAGCACAGGTGGGTGATGCGTGAACGGGACTCAGTGCGAGTTAGGACACGGGGTCAGCGAGCACAGCGGGTGATGGGTGAGCGGGACTCGGTGCGACTTAGGACACGGGGTGATGGGTGAGTGGGACCCGGTGCGAGTTACGACACGGGGTCAATGAGCACAGGGGGTGATGGGTGAGCGGGACTGGGTGCGAGTTAGGACACTGGGCAGTGAGCACAGGGGGTGATGGGTGAGCGGAACTCGGTGCGAGTTAGGACACGGGGTCAGCGAGCACAGGGGGTGATGGGTGAGTGGGACTCGGTGCGAGTTAGGACACGGGGCAGTGAGCACAGGGGGTGACGGGTGAGCAGGACTCGGTGCGAGTTAGGACACGGGGTCAGTGAGCAAAGCGGGTGATGGGTGAGCGGGACTCGGTGCGAGTTAGGACACGGGGGCAGTGAGCACAGAGGGCGATAGGTGAGCAGGACTTGGTGCGAGTTAGGACACGGGGTCAGTGAGCACAGGGGGTGATGGGTGAGCGGGACTCGGTGCGAGTTAGGACACGGGGTCAGTGAGCACAGGGAGTGATGGGTGAGCGGGACTCGGTGCGAGTTAGGACACGGGGGCAGTGAGCACAGAGGGCGATAGGTGAGCAGGACTTGGTGCGAGTTAGGACACGGGGTCAGTGAGCACAGGGGGTGATGGGTGAGCGGGACTCGATGCGAGTTAGGACACGGGGGCAGTGAGCACAGGGGGTGATGGTTGAGTGGGACTGGGTGCGAGTTAGGACACGGGGTCAGTGAGCACAGAGGGCGATAGGTGAGCAGGACTTGGTGCGAGTTAGGACACGGGGGCAGTGAGCACAGGGGGTGATGGGTGAGTGGGACTGGGTGCGAGTTCGGACACGGGGTCAGTGAGCACAGGGGGTGATGGGTGAGTGGGACTCGGTGCGAGTTAGGACACGGGGGCAGTGAGCACAGGGGTGATGGGTGAGCGGGACTCGGTGTGAGTTCGGACATGGGGTCAGTGAGCACAGCGTGTGATGGGTGAGCGGGACTGGGTGCGAGTTCGGACACGGGGGCAGTGAGCACAGCGGGTGATGGGTGAGTGGGACTCGGTGCGAGTTAGGAAACGGAGGCAGTGAGCACAGGGGGTGATGGGTGAGTGGGACTCGGTGCGAGTTAGGACACGGGGTTAGCGAACACAGGGGGTGATGGGTGAGCGGGACTCGGTGCAAGTTAGGACACGGGGCAGTGAGCACAGGGGGTGATGGGTGAGCGGGACTGGGTCCGAGTTGGGACACGGGGGCAGCGAGCACGGGGTGATGGGTGAGTGGGACTCGGTGCGACTTAGGACACGGGGTGATGGGTGAGTGGGACCCGGTGCGAGTTACGACACGGGGTCAATGAGCACAGGGGGTGATGGGTGAGCGGGACTGGGTGCGAGTTAGGACACTGGGCAGTGAGCACAGGGGGTGACGGGTGAGCAGGACTCGGTGCGAGTTAGGACACGGGGTCAGTGAGCACAGGGAGTGATGGGTGAGCGGGACTCGGTGCGAGTTAGGACACGGGGGCAGTGAGCACAGGGGGTGATGGGTGAGCGGGACTCGGTGCGAGTTAGGACACGGGGTGAGCACAGGTGGGTGATGGGTGAACGGGACTCGGTGCGAGTTAGGACACGGGGTGAGTGAGCACAGGGGGTGAGGGATGAGCGGGACTCGGTGCGAGCTCGGACACGGGGTCAGTGAGCACAGGGGGTGATGGGTGAGTGGGACTGGGTGAGAGTTAGGACACGGGGTCAGCAAGCACAGGGGGTGATGGGTGAGTGGGACTCGGTGCAAGTTAGGACACAGGGGCAGCGAGCACAGGGGATGATGGGTGAGAGGGACGCGGTGCGAGTTCGGACACGGGGGCAGGGAGCACAGGGGGCGATGGGTGAGCAGGACTCGGTGCGAGTTAGGACACGGGGGCAGTGAGCACAGGGGGTGATGGGTGAGCGGGACAGGGTGCGAGTTAGGACACGGGGGCAGTGAGCACGGGGTGATGTGTGAGTGGGACTCGGTGCGAGTTAGGACACGGGGGCAGTGAGCACAGGGGGTGATGGGTGAGCGGGACTCGGTGCGAGTTAGGACACGGGGTCAGTGAGCACAGGGGGTGATGGGTGAGTGGGACCCGGTGCGAGTTAGGACACGGGGGCAGTGAGCACAGGGGGTGATGGGTGAGTGGGACTCGGTGTGAGTTAGGACACGGGGTCAGCGAGCACAGGGGGTGAGGGGGGAGCGGGACTCGGTGCGAGTTAGGACACGGGGTGAGCACAGGTGGGTGATGGGTGAGCGGGACTGGGTGCGAGTTAGGACACAGGGGCAGCCAGCACAGGGGGTGATGGGTGAGTGGGACTCGGTGCGAGTTAGGACACGGGGTGAGTGAGCACAGGGGGCGATGGGTGAGTGGGATTCGGTGCAAGTTAGGACAGGGGTCAGTGAGCACATGGGGTGATGGGTGAGTGGGACTGGGTGCGAGTTCGGACACGGGGGGCAGTGAGCACAGGGGATGATGGGTGAGCGGGACTGGGTGCGAGTTAGGACACGGGGTCAGCGAGCACAGGGGGTGATGGGTGAGCGGGACTGGGTGCGAGTTAGGACACGGGGGCAGTGAGCACAGTGGGTGATGGGTGAGCGGGACTCGGTGCGAGTTAGGACACGGGGCAGTGAGCACAGCGGGGTGATAGGTGAGCAGGACCCGGTGCGAGTTAGGACACGGGGTCAGTGAGCACAGCGTGTGATGGGTGAGCGGGACTCGGTGCGAGTTAGGACACGGGGGCAGTGAGCACAGGGGGTGATGGGTGAGTGGGACTCGGTGCGAGTTAGGAAACGGGGGCAGTGAGCACAGGGGGTGATGGGTGAGTGGGACTGGGTGCGAGTTAGGACACGGGGTCAGTGAGCACAGGGGGTGATGGGTGAGTGGGACTCGGTGCGAGTTAGGACACGGGGGCAGTGAGCACAGGGGGTGATGGGTGAGCGGGACTCGGTGCGAGTTAGGACACGGGGGCAGTGAGCACAGGGGGTGATGGGTGAGCGGGACTCGGTGCGAGTTAGGACACGGGGGCAGCGAGCACAGGGTGTGATGGGTGAGCGGGATGCGGTGCGAGTTAGGACACGGGCTGAGCACAGGTGGGTGATGCGTGAACGGGACTCAGTGCGAGTTAGGACACGGGGTCAGCGAGCACAGCGGGTGATGGGTGAGCGGGACTCGGTGCGACTTAGGACACGGGGTGATGGGTGAGTGGGACCCGGTGCGAGTTACGACACGGGGTCAATGAGCACAGGGGGTGATGGGTGAGCGGGACTGGGTGCGAGTTAGGACACTGGGCAGTGAGCACAGGGGGTGATGGGTGAGCGGAACTCGGTGCGAGTTAGGACACGGGGTCAGCGAGCACAGGGGGTGATGGGTGAGTGGGACTCGGTGCGAGTTAGGACACGGGGTCAGTGAGCACAGGGAGTGATGGGTGAGCGGGACTCGGTGCGAGTTAGGACACGGGGTCAGTGAGCACAGAGGGCGATAGGTGAGCAGGACTTGGTGCGAGTTAGGACACGGGGTCAGTGAGCACAGGGGGTGATGGGTGAGCGGGACTCGATGCGAGTTAGGACACGGGGGCAGTGAGCACAGGGGGTGATGGTTGAGTGGGACTGGGTGCGAGTTAGGACACGGGGTCAGTGAGCACAGGGGGTGATGGGTGAGTGGGACTCGGTGAGAGTTAGGACACGTGGTCAGCGAGCACAGGGGGTGATGGGTGAGCGGGACTCGGTGAGAGTTAAGACACGGGGTCAGCACAGGGGGGTGATGGGTGAGCGGGACTCGGTGCGAGTTCGGACACGGGGTCAGTGAGCACAGGGGGTGATGGGTGAGACGGACTCGGTGCGAGTTAGGACACGGGGACAGTGAGCACAGGGGGTGATGGGTGAGCGGGACTCGGTGCGAGTTAGGACACGGGGGCAGTGAGCACAGTGGGTGATGGGTGAGAGGGACTCGTGCGAGTTAGGACGCGGGGTCAGTGAGCACAGGGGGTGATGGGTGAGCGGGACTCGGTGCGAGTTAGGACACGGGGTCAGTGAGCACAGGGGGTGATGGGTGAGTGGGACTCGGTGCGAGTTAGGACACGGGGGCAGTGAGCACAGTGGGTGATGGGTGAGCGGGACTCGGTGAGAGTTAGGACACGGGGTCAGCACAGGGGGGTGATGGGTGAGCGGGACTCGGTGCGAGTTCGGACACGGGGTGATGCGTGAGCGGGACTTAGTGCGAGTTAGGACACGGGGTCAGTGAGCACAGGGGGTGACGGGTGAGCGGGACTCGGTGCGAGTTAGGACACGGGGGCAGTGAGCACAGGGGATGATGGGTGAGCAGGACTCGGTGCGAGTTAGGACACGGGGTCAGTGAGCACAGGGAGTGATGGGTGAGCGGGACTCGGTGCGAGTTAGGACACGGGGTCAGCGAGCACAGGGGGTGATGGGTGAGCGGGACTCGGTGAGAGTTAGGACACGGGGTCAGCACAGGGGGGTGATGGGTGAGCGGGACTCGGTGCGAGTTCGGACACGGGGTCAGTGAGCACAGGGGGTGATGGGTGAGACGGACTCGGTGCGAGTTAGGACACGGGGACAGTGAGCACAGGGGGTGATGGGTGAGCGGGACTCGGTGCGAGTTAGGACACGGGGACAGTGAGCACAGGGGGTGATGGGTGAGCGGGACTCGGTGCGAGTTCGGACACGGGGCAGTGAGCACGGGGTGATGGGTGAGCGGGACTCGGTGCGAGTTAGGACAAGGGGTCAGTAAGCACAGGGGGTGATGGGTGAGCGGGACTGGGTGCGAGTTCGGACACGGGGGCAGCGAGCACGGGGTGTTGGGTGAGCGGGACTCGGTGCGAGTTAGGACACGGGGTCAGCACAGGGGGGTGATGGGTGAGCAGGACTCGGTGCGAGTTAGGACAC
Organism: Pristiophorus japonicus; assembly: GCF_044704955.1. Classification (NCBI taxonomy): domain Eukaryota; kingdom Metazoa; phylum Chordata; class Chondrichthyes; family Pristiophoridae; genus Pristiophorus; species Pristiophorus japonicus. The sequence goes on from NW_027254481.1 coordinate 81,102, forward strand.
GGGGTCAGTGAGCACAGGGGGTGATGGGTCAGCGGGACACGGTGCGAGTTAGGACACGGGGTCAGCGAGCACAGGGGGTGATGGGTGAGTGAGATTCGGTGCGAGTTAGGACACAGGGGCAGTGAGCACAGTGGGTGATGGGTGAGCAGGACTCGGTGCGAGTTAGGACACGGGGGCAGTGAGCACAGGGGGTGATGGGTGAGCGGGACAGGGTGCGAGTTAGGACACGGGGGCAGTGAGCACGGGGTGATGTGTGAGTGGGACTCGGTGCGAGTTAGGACACGGGGGCAGTGAGCACAGGGGGTGATGGGTGAGTGGGACTCGGTGTGAGTTAGGACACGGGGTCAGCGAGCACAGGGGGTGAGGGGGGAGCGGGATTCGGTGCGAGTTAGGACACGGGGTGAGCACAGGTGGGTGATGGGTGAGCGGGACTGGGTGCGAGTTAGGACACAGGGGCAGCCAGCACAGTGGGTGATGGGTGAGTGGGACTCGGTGCGAGTTAGGACACGGGGTGAGTGAGCACAGGGGGCGATGGGTGAGTGGGATTCGGTGCAAGTTAGGACAGGGGTCAGTGAGCACATGGGGTGATGGGTGAGTGGGACTGGGTGCGAGTTCGGACACAGGGGCAGCCAGCACAGGGGGTGATGGGTGAGTGGGACTCGGTGCGAGTTAGGATACGGGGCAGTGAGCACAGCGGGGTGATAGGTGAGCAGGACCCGGTGCGAGTTCGGACACGGGGTCAGTGAGCACAGGGGGTGATGGGTGAGTGGGACTCGGTGCGAGTTCGGACACGGGGTCAGTGAGCACAGGGGGTGATGGGTGAGCGGGACTCGGTGCGAGTTCGGACACGGGGTCAGTGAGCACAGCGTGTGATGGGTGAGCGGGATTCGGTGCGAGTTAGGACACGGGGTGAGCACAGGTGGGTGATGGGTGAGCGGGACTGGGTGCGAGTTAGGACACAGGGGCAGCCAGCACAGTGGGTGATGGGTGAGTGGGACTCGGTGCGAGTTAGGACACGGGGTGAGTGAGCACAGGGGGCGATGGGTGAGTGGGATTCGGTGCAAGTTAGGACAGGGGTCAGTGAGCACATGGGGTGATGGGTGAGTGGGACTGGGTGCGAGTTCGGACACAGGGGCAGCCAGCACAGGGGGTGATGGGTGAGTGGGACTCGGTGCGAGTTAGGATACGGGGCAGTGAGCACAGCGGGGTGATAGGTGAGCAGGACCCGGTGCGAGTTCGGACACGGGGTCAGTGAGCACAGGGGGTGATGGGTGAGTGGGACTCGGTGCGAGTTCGGACACGGGGTCAGTGAGCACAGGGGGTGATGGGTGAGCGGGACTCGGTGCGAGTTCGGACACGGGGGCAGTGAGCACAGCGGGTGATGGGTGAGTGGGACTCGGTGCGAGTTAGGAAACGGGGGCAGTGAGCACAGGGGGTGATGGTTGAGCGGGACTGGGTCCGAGTTGGGACACGGGGGCAGCGAGCACGGGGTGATGGGTGAGTGGGACTCGGTGCGACTTAGGACACGGGGTGATGGGTGAGTGGGACCCGGTGCGAGTTACGACACGGGGTCAATGAGCACAGGGGGTGATGGGTGAGCGGGACTGGGTGCGAGTTAGGACACTGGGCAGTGAGCACAGGGGGTGATGGGTGAGTGGGACTGGGTGCGAGTTAGGACACGGGGGCAGTGAGCACAGGGGGTGATGGGTGAGTGGGACTCGGTGCGAGTTAGGATACGGGGCAGTGAGCACAGCGGGGTGATAGGTGAGCAGGACCCGGTGCGAGTTCGGACACGGGGTCAGTGAGCACAGGGGGTGATGGGTGAGTGGGACTCGGTGCGAGTTCGGACACGGGGTCAGTGAGCACAGGGGGTGATGGGTGAGCGGGACTCGGTGCGAGTTCGGACACGGGGGCAGTGAGCACAGCGGGTGATGGGTGAGTGGGACTCGGTGCGAGTTAGGACACGGGGTCAGTGAGCACAGGGAGTGATGGGTGAGCGGGACTCGGTGCGAGTTAGGACACGGGGGCAGTGAGCACAGGGGGTGATGGGTGAGCGGGACTCGGTGCAAGTTAGGACACGGGGTGAGCACAGGTGGGTGATGGGTGAACGGGACTCGGTGCGAGTTAGGACACGGGGTGAGTGAGCACAGGGGGTGAGGGATGAGCGGGACTCGGTGCGAGCTCGGACACGGGGTCAGTGAGCACAGGGGGCAATGGGTGAGTGGGATTCGGTGCAAGTTAGGACACGGGGTCAGTGAGCACATGGGGTGATGGGTGAGTGGGACTGGGTGAGAGTTAGGACACGGGGTCAGCAAGCACAGGGGGTGATGGGTGAGTGGGACTCGGTGCAAGTTAGGACACAGGGGCAGCGAGCACAGGGGGTGATGGGTGAGAGGGACGCGGTGCGAGTTAGGACACGGGGGCAGTGAGCACAGTGGGTGATGGGTGAGCAGGACTCGGTGCGAGTTAGGACACGGGGGCAGTGAGCACAGGGGGTGATGGGTGAGCGGGACATGGTGCGAGTTAGGACACGGGGGCAGTGAGCACGGGGTGATGTGTGAGTGGGACTCGGTGCGAGTTAGGACACGGGGGCAGTGAGCACAGGGGGTGATGGGTGAGTGGGACTCGGTGTGAGTTAGGACACGGGGTCAGCGAGCACAGGGGGTGAGGGGGGAGCGGGACTCGGTGCGAGTTAGGACACGGGGTGAGCACAGGTGGGTGATGGGTGAGCGGGACTGGGTGCGAGTTAGGACACAGGGGCAGCCAGCACAGTGGGTGATGGGTGAGTGGGACTCGGTGCGAGTTAGGACACGGGGTGAGTGAGCACAGGGGGCGATGGGTGAGTGGGATTCGGTGCAAGTTAGGACAGGGGTCAGTGAGCACATGGGGTGATGGGTGAGTGGGACTGGGTGCGAGTTCGGACACGGGGGGCAGTGAGCACAGGGGGTGATGGGTGAGCGGGACTGGGTGCGAGTTAGGACACGGGGTCAGCGAGCACAGGGGGTGATGGGTGAGCGGGACTGGGTGCGAGTTAGGACACGGGGGCAGTGAGCACAGTGGGTGATGGGTGAGCGGGACTCGGTGCGAGTTAGGACACGGGGCAGTGAGCACAGCGGGGTGATAGGTGAGCAGGACCCGGTGCGAGTTAGGACACGGGGTCAGTGAGCACAGCGTGTGATGGGTGAGCGGGACTCGGTGCGAGTTAGGACACGGGGGCAGTGAGCACAGGGGGTGATGGGTGAGTGGGACTCGGTGCGAGTTAGGAAACGGGGGCAGTGAGCACAGGGGGTGATGGGTGAGTGGGACTCGGTGCGAGTTAGGACACGGGGTTAGCGAACACAGGGGGTGATGGGTGAGTGGGACTCGGTGCGAGTTAGGACACGGGGTTAGCGAACACAGGGGGTGATGGGTGAGTGGGACTCGGTGTGAGTTAGGACACGGGGGCAGTGAGCACAGGGGGTGATGGGTGAGTGGGACTCGGTGCGAGTTAGGACACGGGGTCAGTGAGCACAGGGAGTGATGGGTGAGCGGGACTCGGTGCGAGTTAGGACACGGGGGCAGTGAGCACAGGGGGTGATGGGTGAGCGGGACTCGGTGCGAGTTAGGACACGGGGTGAGCACAGGTGGGTGATGGGTGAGCGGGACTCGGTGCGAGTTAGGACACGGGGTGAGCACAGGTGGGTGATGGGTGAACGGGACTCGGTGCGAGTTAGGACACGGGGTGAGTGAGCACAGGGGGTGAGGGATGAGCGGGACTCGGTGCGAGCTCGGACACGGGGTCAGTGAGCACAGGGGGCAATGGGTGAGTGGGATTCGGTGCAAGTTAGGACACGGGGTCAGTGAGCACATGGGGTGATGGGTGAGTGGGACTGGGTGAGAGTTAGGACACGGGGTCAGCAAGCACAGGGGGTGATGGGTGAGTGGGACTCGGTGCAAGTTAGGACACAGGGGCAGTGAGCACAGGGGGTGATGGGTGAGTGAGATTCGGTGCGAGTTAGGACACAGGGGCAGTGAGCACAGTGGGTGATGGGTGAGCAGGACTCGGTGCGAGTTAGGACACGGGGGCAGTGAGCACAGGGGGTGATGGGTGAGCGGGACAGGGTGCGAGTTAGGACACGGGGGCAGTGAGCACGGGGTGATGTGTGAGTGGGACTCGGTGCGAGTTAGGACACGGGGGCAGTGAGCACAGGGGGTGATGGGTGAGTGGGACTCGGTGTGAGTTAGGACACGGGGTCAGCGAGCACAGGGGGTGAGGGGGGAGCGGGATTCGGTGCGAGTTAGGACACGGGGTGAGCACAGGTGGGTGATGGGTGAGCGGGACTGGGTGCGATTTAGGACACAGGGGCAGCCAGCACAGTGGGTGATGGGTGAGTGGGACTCGGTGCGAGTTAGGACACGGGGTGAGTGAGCACAGGGGGCGATGGGTGAGTGGGATTCGGTGCAAGTTAGGACAGGGGTCAGTGAGCACATGGGGTGATGGGTGAGTGGGACTGGGTGCGAGTTCGGACACGGGGGGCAGTGAGCACAGGGGGTGATGGGTGAGCGGGACTGGGTGCGAGTTAGGACACGGGGTCAGCGAGCACAGGGGGTGATGGGTGAGCGGGACTGGGTGCGAGTTAGGACACGGGGGCAGTGAGCACAGTGGGTGATGGGTGAGCGGGACTCGGTGCGAGTTAGGACACGGGGCAGTGATCACAGCGGGGTGATAGGTGAGCAGGACCCGGTGCGAGTTAGGACACGGGGTCAGTGAGCACAGCGTGTGATGGGTGAGCGGGACTCGGTGCGAGTTAGGACACGGGGGCAGTGAGCACAGGGGGTGATGGGTGAGTGGGACTCGGTGCGAGTTAGGAAACGGGGGCAGTGAGCACAGGGGGTGATGGGTGAGTGGGACTCGGTGCGAGTTAGGACACGGGGTTAGCGAACACAGGGGGTGATGGGTGAGTGGGACTCGGTGCGAGTTAGGACACGGGGTTAGCGAACACAGGGGGTGATGGGTGAGTGGGACTCGGTGTGAGTTAGGACACGGGGGCAGTGAGCACAGGGGGTGATGGGTGAGCGGGACTCGGTGCGAGTTAGGACACGGGGGCAGTGAGCACAGGGGGTGATGGGTGAGCGGGACTCGGTGCGAGTTAGGACACTGGGGGCAGCGAGCACAGGGTGTGATGGGTGAGCGGGATGCGGTGCGAGTTAGGACACGGGCTGAGCACAGGTGGGTGATGGGTGAACGGGACTCAGTGCGAGTTAGGACACGGGGTCAGTGAGCACATGGGGTGATGGGTGAGTGGGACTGGGTGAGAGTTAGGACACGGGGTCAGCAAGCACAGGGGGTGATGGGTGAGTGGGACTCGGTGCAAGTTAGGACACAGGGGCAGCGAGCACAGGGGGTGATGGGTGAGAGGGACGCGGTGCGAGTTAGGACACGGGGGCAGTGAGCACAGTGGGTGATGGGTGAGCAGGACTCGGTGCGAGTTAGGACACGGGGGCAGTGAGCACAGGGGGTGATGGGTGAGCGGGACATGGTGCGAGTTAGGACACGGGGGCAGTGAGCACGGGGTGATGTGTGAGTGGGACTCGGTGCGAGTTAGGACACGGGGGCAGTGAGCACAGGGGGTGATGGGTGAGTGGGACTCGGTGTGAGTTAGGACACGGGGTCAGCGAGCACAGGGGGTGAGGGGGGAGCGGGACTCGGTGCGAGTTAGGACACGGGGTGAGCACAGGTGGGTGATGGGTGAGCGGGACTGGGTGCGAGTTAGGACACAGGGGCAGCCAGCACAGTGGGTGATGGGTGAGTGGGACTCGGTGCGAGTTAGGACACGGGGTGAGTGAGCACAGGGGGCGATGGGTGAGTGGGATTCGGTGCAAGTTAGGACAGGGGTCAGTGAGCACATGGGGTGATGGGTGAGTGGGACTGGGTGCGAGTTCGGACACGGGGGGCAGTGAGCACAGGGGGTGATGGGTGAGCGGGACTGGGTGCGAGTTAGGACACGGGGTCAGCGAGCACAGGGGGTGATGGGTGAGCGGGACTGGGTGCGAGTTAGGACACGGGGGCAGTGAGCACAGTGGGTGATGGGTGAGCGGGACTCGGTGCGAGTTAGGACACGGGGCAGTGAGCACAGCGGGGTGATAGGTGAGCAGGACCCGGTGCGAGTTAGGACACGGGGTCAGTGAGCACAGCGTGTGATGGGTGAGCGGGACTCGGTGCGAGTTAGGACACGGGGGCAGTGAGCACAGGGGGTGATGGGTGAGTGGGACTCGGTGCGAGTTAGGAAACGGGGGCAGTGAGCACAGGGGGTGATGGGTGAGTGGGACTCGGTGCGAGTTAGGACACGGGGTTAGCGAACACAGGGGGTGATGGGTGAGTGGGACTCGGTGCGAGTTAGGACACGGGGTTAGCGAACACAGGGGGTGATGGGTGAGTGGGACTCGGTGTGAGTTAGGACACGGGGGCAGTGAGCACAGGGGGTGATGGGTGAGTGGGACTCGGTGCGAGTTAGGACACGGGGTCAGTGAGCACAGGGAGTGATGGGTGAGCGGGACTCGGTGCGAGTTAGGACACGGGGGCAGTGAGCACAGGGGGTGATGGGTGAGCGGGACTCGGTGCGAGTTAGGACACGGGGTGAGCACAGGTGGGTGATGGGTGAGCGGGACTCGGTGCGAGTTAGGACACGGGGTGAGCACAGGTGGGTGATGGGTGAACGGGACTCGGTGCGAGTTAGGACACGGGGTGAGTGAGCACAGGGGGTGAGGGATGAGCGGGACTCGGTGCGAGCTCGGACACGGGGTCAGTGAGCACAGGGGGCAATGGGTGAGTGGGATTCGGTGCAAGTTAGGACACGGGGTCAGTGAGCACATGGGGTGATGGGTGAGTGGGACTGGGTGAGAGTTAGGACACGGGGTCAGCAAGCACAGGGGGTGATGGGTGAGTGGGACTCGGTGCAAGTTAGGACACAGGGGCAGTGAGCACAGGGGGTGATGGGTGAGTGAGATTCGGTGCGAGTTAGGACACAGGGGCAGTGAGCACAGTGGGTGATGGGTGAGCAGGACTCGGTGCGAGTTAGGACACGGGGGCAGTGAGCACAGGGGGTGATGGGTGAGCGGGACAGGGTGCGAGTTAGGACACGGGGGCAGTGAGCACGGGGTGATGTGTGAGTGGGACTCGGTGCGAGTTAGGACACGGGGGCAGTGAGCACAGGGGGTGATGGGTGAGTGGGACTCGGTGTGAGTTAGGACACGGGGTCAGCGAGCACAGGGGGTGAGGGGGGAGCGGGATTCGGTGCGAGTTAGGACACGGGGTGAGCACAGGTGGGTGATGGGTGAGCGGGACTGGGTGCGATTTAGGACACAGGGGCAGCCAGCACAGTGGGTGATGGGTGAGTGGGACTCGGTGCGAGTTAGGACACGGGGTGAGTGAGCACAGGGGGCGATGGGTGAGTGGGATTCGGTGCAAGTTAGGACAGGGGTCAGTGAGCACATGGGGTGATGGGTGAGTGGGACTGGGTGCGAGTTCGGACACGGGGGGCAGTGAGCACAGGGGGTGATGGGTGAGCGGGACTGGGTGCGAGTTAGGACACGGGGTCAGCGAGCACAGGGGGTGATGGGTGAGCGGGACTGGGTGCGAGTTAGGACACGGGGGCAGTGAGCACAGTGGGTGATGGGTGAGCGGGACTCGGTGCGAGTTAGGACACGGGGCAGTGATCACAGCGGGGTGATAGGTGAGCAGGACCCGGTGCGAGTTAGGACACGGGGTCAGTGAGCACAGCGTGTGATGGGTGAGCGGGACTCGGTGCGAGTTAGGACACGGGGGCAGTGAGCACAGGGGGTGATGGGTGAGTGGGACTCGGTGCGAGTTAGGAAACGGGGGCAGTGAGCACAGGGGGTGATGGGTGAGTGGGACTCGGTGCGAGTTAGGACACGGGGTTAGCGAACACAGGGGGTGATGGGTGAGTGGGACTCGGTGCGAGTTAGGACACGGGGTTAGCGAACACAGGGGGTGATGGGTGAGTGGGACTCGGTGTGAGTTAGGACACGGGGGCAGTGAGCACAGGGGGTGATGGGTGAGCGGGACTCGGTGCGAGTTAGGACACGGGGGCAGTGAGCACAGGGGGTGATGGGTGAGCGGGACTCGGTGCGAGTTAGGACACGGGGGCAGCGAGCACAGGGTGTGATGGGTGAGCGGGATGCGGTGCGAGTTAGGACACGGGCTGAGCACAGGTGGGTGATGGGTGAACGGGACTCAGTGCGAGTTAGGACACGGGGTCAGCGAGCACAGCGGGTGATGGGTGAGCGGGACTCGGTGCGACTTCGGACACGGGGTGATGGGTGAGTGGGACCCGGTGCGAGTTACGACACGGGGTCAATGAGCACAGGGGGTGATGGGTGAGCGGGACTGGGTGCGAGTTAGGACACTGGGCAGTGAGCACAGGGGGTGATGGGTGAGCGGGACTGGGTGCGAGTTAGGACACTGGGCAGTGAGCTCAGGGGGTGACGGGTGAGCAGGACTCGGTGCGAGTTAGGACACGGGGTCAGTGAGCACAGGGAGTGATGGGTGAGCGGGACTCGGTGCGAGTTAGGACACGGGGGCAGTGAGCACAGAGGGCGATAGGTGAGCAGGACTTGGTGCGAGTTAGGACACGGGGTCAGTGAGCACAGGGGGTGATGGGTGAGCGGGACTCGATGCGAGTTAGGACACGGGGGCAGTGAGCACAGGGGGTGATGGGTGAGTGGGACTGGGTGCGAGTTAGGACACGGGGTCAGTGAGCACAGGGGGTGATGGGTGAGTGGGACTCGGTGAGAGTTAGGACACGTGGTCAGCGAGCACAGGGGGTGATGGGTGAGCGGGACTCGGTGAGAGTTAAGACACAGGGTCAGCACAGGGGGGTGATGGGTGAGCGGGACTCGGTGCGAGTTCGGACACGGGGTCAGTGAGCACAGGGGGTGATGGGTGAGACGGACTCGGTGCGAGTTAGGACACGGGGACAGTGAGCACAGGGGGTGATGGGTGAGCGGGACGCGGTGCGAGTTAGGACACGGGGACAGTGAGCACAGGGGGTGATGGGTGAGCGGGATTCGGTGCGAGTTAAGACACGGGGTCAGTGAGCACAGGGGGTGATGGGTGAGCGGGACTGGGTGCGAGTTAGGACACGGGGGCAGCGAGCACGGGGTGTTGGGTGAGCGGGACTCGGTGCGAGTTAGGACACGGGGTCAGCACAGGGGGGTGATGGGTGAGCAGGACTCGGTGCGAGTTAGGACACGGGGTCAGTGAGCACAGGGGGTGATGGGTCAGCGGGACACGGTGTGAGTTTGGACACGGGGCAGTGAGAACAGGGGTGATGGGTGAGTGGGACTCGGTGCGAGTTAGGACACGGGATCAGTGAGCACAGGGGGTGATGGGTGAGTGGGACTTGGTGCGAGTTAGGACACGGGGTCAGTGAGCACAGGGGGTGATGGGTGAGCGGGACTCGGTGCGAGTTAGGACACGGGGGCAGTGAGCACAGTGGGTGATGGGTGAGAGGGACTCGTGCGAGTTAGGACGCGGGGTCAGTGAGCACAGGGGGTGATGGATGAGCGGGACTCGGTGCGAGTTAGGACACGGGGTCAGTGAGCACAGTGGGTGATGGGTGAGCGGGACTCGGTGAGAGTTAGGACACGGGGTCAGCACAGGGGGGTGATGGGTGAGCGGGACTCGGTGCGAGTTCGGACACGGGGTCAGTGAGCACAGGGGGTGATGGGTGAGTGGGACTCGGTGCGAGTTAGGACACGGGGGCAGTGAGCACAGGGGGTGATGGGTGAGTGGGACTCGGTGCGAGTTAGGACACGGGGTCAGTGAGCACAGGGGGTGATGGGTGAGTGGGACTCGGTGCGAGTTTGGACACGGGGGCAGTGAGCACAGGGGGTGATGGGTGAGTGGGACTCGTTGTGAGTTAGGACACGGGGTCAGCGAGCACAGGGGGTGAGGGGGGAGCGGGACTCGGTGCGAGTTAGGACACGGGGTGAGCACAGGTGGGTGATGGGTGAGCGGGACTGGGTGCGAGTTAGGACACAGGGGCAGCCAGCACAGGGGGTGATGGGTGAGTGGGACTCGGTGAGAGTTAGGACACGGGGTGAGTGAGCACAGGGGGCGATGGGTGAGTGGGATTCGGTGCAAGTTAGGACACGGGGTCAGTGAGCACATGGGGTGATGGGTGAGGGGAACTGGGTGCGAGTTCGGACACGGGGGGCAGTGAGCACAGGGGGTGATGGGTGAGCGGGACTGGGTGCGAGTTAGGACACGGGGTCAGCGAGCACAGGGGGTGATGGGTGAGCGGGACTGGTTGCGAGTTAGGACACGCGGGCAGTGAGCACAGGGGGTGATGGGTGAGCGGGACTCGGTGCGAGTTAGGACACGGGGCAGTGAGCACAGCGGGGTGATAGGTGAGCAGGACCCGGTGCGAGTTTGGACACGGGGACAGTGAGCACAGGGGGTGATGGGTGAGCGGGACTCGGTGTGAGTTAGGACACGGGGTCAGTGAGCACATGGGTGATGGGTGAGCGGGACTCGGTGAGAGTTAGGACACGTGGTCAGCGAGCACAGGGCGTGATGGGTGAGCGGGACTCGGTGCGAGTTTGGACACGGGGGCAGTGAGCACAGGGGGTGATGTGTGAGTGGGACTCGGTGAGAGTTAGGACACGTGGTCAGTGAGCACAGGGGGTGATGGGTGAACGGGACTGGGTGCGAGTTAGGACACTGGGCAGTGAGCACAGGGGGTGATGGGTGAGCGGAACTCGGTGCGAGTTAGGACACTGGGCAGTGAGCACAGGGGGTGACGGGTGAGCAGGACTCGGTGCGAGTTAGGACACGGGGTCAGTGAGCACAGGGAGTGATGGGTGAGCGGGACTCGGTGCGAGTTAGGACACGGGGGCAGTGAGCACAGGGGGTGATGGGTGAGCGGGACTCGGTGCGAGTTAGGATACGGGGCAGTGAGCACGGGGTGATGGGTGAGTGGGACTGGGTGTGAGTTAGGACACGGGGGCAGTGAGCACAGAGGGCGATAGGTGAGCAGGACTTGGTGCGAGTTAGGACACGGGGTCAGTGAGCACAGGGGGTGATGGGTGAGCGGGACTCGATGCGAGTTAGGACACGGGGGCAGTGAGCACAGGGGGTGATGGGTGAGTGGGACTGGGTGCGAGTTCGGACACGGGGTCAGTGAGCACAGGGGGTGATGGGTGAGTGGGACTCGGTGCGAGTTAGGACACGGGGGCAGTGAGCACAGGGGTGATGGGTGAGCGGGACTCGGTGTGAGTTCGGACATGGGGTCAGTGAGCACAGCGTGTGATGGGTGAGCGGGACTGGGTGCGAGTTCGGACACGGGGGCAGTGAGCACAGCGGGTGATGGGTGAGTGGGATTCGGTGCGAGTTAGGAAACGGAGGCAGTGAGCACAGGGGGTGATGGGTGAGTGGGACTCGGTGCGAGTTAGGACACGGGGTTAGCGAACACAGGGGGTGATGGGTGAGCGGGACTCGGTGCAAGTTAGGACACGGGGCAGTGAGCACAGGGGGTGATGGGTGAGCGGGACTGGGTCCGAGTTGGGACACGGGGGCAGCGAGCACGGGGTGATGGGTGAGTGGGACTCGGTGCGACTTAGGACACGGGGTGATGGGTGAGTGGGACCCGGTGCGAGTTACGACACGGGGTCAATGAGCACAGGGGGTGATGGGTGAGCGGGACTGGGTGCGAGTTAGGACACTGGGCAGTGAGCACAGGGGGTGACGGGTGAGCAGGACTCGGTGCGAGTTAGGACACGGGGTCAGTGAGCACAGGGAGTGATGGGTGAGCGGGACTCGGTGCGAGTTAGGACACGGGGGCAGTGAGCACAGGGGGTGATGGGTGAGCGGGACTCGGTGCGAGTTAGGACACGGGGTGAGCACAGGTGGGTGATGGGTGAACGGGACTCGGTGCGAGTTAGGACACGGGGTGAGTGAGCACAGGGGGTGAGGGATGAGCGGGACTCGGTGCGAGCTCGGACACGGGGTCAGTGAGCACAGGGGGTGATGGGTGAGTGGGACTGGGTGAGAGTTAGGACACGGGGTCAGCAAGCACAGGGGATGATGGGTGAGAGGGACGCGGTGCGAGTTCGGACACGGGGGCAGGGAGCACAGGGGGCGATGGGTGAGTGAGATTCGGTGCGAGTTAGGACACAGGGGCAGTGAGCACAGTGGGTGATGGGTGAGCAGGACTCGGTGCGAGTTAGGACACGGGGGCAGTGAGCACAGGGGGTGATGGGTGAGCGGGACAGGGTGCGAGTTAGGACACGGGGGCAGTGAGCACGGGGTGATGTGTGAGTGGGACTCGGTGCGAGTTAGGACACGGGGGCAGTGAGCACAGGGGGTGATGGGTGAGCGGGACTCGGTGCGAGTTAGGACACGGGGTCAGTGAGCACAGGGGGTGATGGGTGAGTGGGACCCGGTGCGAGTTAGGACACGGGGGCAGTGAGCACAGGGGGTGATGGGTGAGTGGGACTCGGTGTGAGTTAGGACACGGGGTCAGCGAGCACAGGGGGTGAGGGGGGAGCGGGACTCGGTGCGAGTTAGGACACGGGGTGAGCACAGGTGGGTGATGGGTGAGCGGGACTGGGTGCGAGTTAGGACACAGGGGCAGCCAGCACAGGGGGTGATGGGTGAGTGGGACTCGGTGCGAGTTAGGACACGGGGTGAGTGAGCACAGGGGGCGATGGGTGAGTGGGATTCGGTGCAAGTTAGGACAGGGGTCAGTGAGCACATGGGGTGATGGGTGAGTGGGACTGGGTGCGAGTTCGGACACGGGGGGCAGTGAGCACAGGGGATGATGGGTGAGCGGGACTGGGTGCGAGTTAGGACACGGGGTCAGCGAGCACAGGGGGTGATGGGTGAGCGGGACTGGGTGCGAGTTAGGACACGGGGGCAGTGAGCACAGTGGGTGATGGGTGAGCGGGACTCGGTGCGAGTTAGGACACGGGGCAGTGAGCACAGCGGGGTGATAGGTGAGCAGGACCCGGTGCGAGTTAGGACACGGGGTCAGTGAGCACAGCGTGTGATGGGTGAGCGGGACTCGGTGCGAGTTAGGACACGGGGGCAGTGAGCACAGGGGGTGATGGGTGAGTGGGACTCGGTGCGAGTTAGGAAACGGGGGCAGTGAGCACAGGGGGTGATGGGTGAGTGGGACTGGGTGCGAGTTAGGACACGGGGTCAGTGAGCACAGGGGGTGATGGGTGAGTGGGACTCGGTGCGAGTTAGGACACGGGGGCAGTGAGCACAGGGGGTGATGGGTGAGCGGGACTCGGTGCGAGTTAGGACACGGGGGCAGTGAGCACAGGGGGTGATGGGTGAGCGGGACTCGGTGCGAGTTAGGACACGGGGGCAGCGAGCACAGGGTGTGATGGGTGAGCGGGATGCGGTGCGAGTTAGGACACGGGCTGAGCACAGGTGGGTGATGGGTGAACGGGACTCAGTGCGAGTTAGGACACGGGGTCAGCGAGCACAGCGGGTGATGGGTGAGCGGGACTCGGTGCGACTTAGGACACGGGGTGATGGGTGAGTGGGACCCGGTGCGAGTTACGACACGGGGTCAATGAGCACAGGGGGTGATGGGTGAGCGGGACTGGGTGCGAGTTAGGACACTGGGCAGTGAGCACAGGGGGTGATGGGTGAGCGGAACTCGGTGCGAGTTAGGACACGGGGTCAGCGAGCACAGGGGGTGATGGGTGAGTGGGACTCGGTGCGAGTTAGGACACGGGGCAGTGAGCACAGGGGGTGACGGGTGAGCAGGACTCGGTGCGAGTTAGGACACGGGGTCAGTGAGCACAGCGGGTGATGGGTGAGCGGGACTCGGTGCGAGTTAGGACACGGGGGCAGTGAGCACAGAGGGCGATAGGTGAGCAGGACTTGGTGCGAGTTAGGACACGGGGTCAGTGAGCACAGGGGGTGATGGGTGAGCGGGACTCGGTGCGAGTTAGGACACGGGGTCAGTGAGCACAGGGAGTGATGGGTGAGCGGGACTCGGTGCGAGTTAGGACACGGGGGCAGTGAGCACAGAGGGCGATAGGTGAGCAGGACTTGGTGCGAGTTAGGACACGGGGTCAGTGAGCACAGGGGGTGATGGGTGAGCGGGACTCGATGCGAGTTAGGACACGGGGGCAGTGAGCACAGGGGGTGATGGGTGAGTGGGACTGGGTGCGAGTTAGGACACGGGGTCAGTGAGCACAGGGGGTGATGGGTGAGTGGGACTCGGTGAGAGTTAGGACACGTGGTCAGCGAGCACAGGGGGTGATGGGTGAGCGGGACTCGGTGAGAGTTAAGACACGGGGTCAGCACAGGGGGGTGATGGGTGAGCGGGACTCGGTGCGAGTTCGGACACGGGGTCAGTGAGCACAGGGGGTGATGGGTGAGACGGACTCGGTGCGAGTTAGGACACGGGGACAGTGAGCACAGGGGGTGATGGGTGAGCGGGACTCGGTGCGAGTTAGGACACGGGGCAGTGAGCACAGCGGGGTGATAGGTGAGCAGGACCCGGTGCGAGTTTGGACACGGGGACAGTGAGCACAGGGGGTGATGGGTGAGCGGGACTCGGTGTGAGTTAGGACACGGGGTCAGTGAGCACATGGGTGATGGGTGAGCGGGACTCGGTGAGAGTTAGGACACGTGGTCAGCGAGCACAGGGCGTGATGGGTGAGCGGGACTCGGTGCGAGTTTGGACACGGGGGCAGTGAGCACAGGGGGTGATGTGTGAGTGGGACTCGGTGAGAGTTAGGACACGTGGTCAGTGAGCACAGGGGGTGATGGGTGAACGGGACTGGGTGCGAGTTAGGACACTGGGCAGTGAGCACAGGGGGTGATGGGTGAGCGGAACTCGGTGCGAGTTAGGACACTGGGCAGTGAGCACAGGGGGTGACGGGTGAGCAGGACTCGGTGCGAGTTAGGACACGGGGTCAGTGAGCACAGGGAGTGATGGGTGAGCGGGACTCGGTGCGAGTTAGGACACGGGGGCAGTGAGCACAGGGGGTGATGGGTGAGCGGGACTCGGTGCGAGTTAGGATACGGGGCAGTGAGCACGGGGTGATGGGTGAGTGGGACTGGGTGTGAGTTAGGACACGGGGGCAGTGAGCACAGAGGGCGATAGGTGAGCAGGACTTGGTGCGAGTTAGGACACGGGGTCAGTGAGCACAGGGGGTGATGGGTGAGCGGGACTCGATGCGAGTTAGGACACGGGGGCAGTGAGCACAGGGGGTGATGGGTGAGTGGGACTGGGTGCGAGTTCGGACACGGGGTCAGTGAGCACAGGGGGTGATGGGTGAGTGGGACTCGGTGCGAGTTAGGACACGGGGGCAGTGAGCACAGGGGTGATGGGTGAGCGGGACTCGGTGTGAGTTCGGACATGGGGTCAGTGAGCACAGCGTGTGATGGGTGAGCGGGACTGGGTGCGAGTTCGGACACGGGGGCAGTGAGCACAGCGGGTGATGGGTGAGTGGGACTCGGTGCGAGTTAGGAAACGGAGGCAGTGAGCACAGGGGGTGATGGGTGAGTGGGACTCGGTGCGAGTTAGGACACGGGGTTAGCGAACACAGGGGGTGATGGGTGAGCGGGACTCGGTGCAAGTTAGGACACGGGGCAGTGAGCACAGGGGGTGATGGGTGAGCGGGACTGGGTCCGAGTTGGGACACGGGGGCAGCGAGCACGGGGTGATGGGTGAGTGGGACTCGGTGCGACTTAGGACACGGGGTGATGGGTGAGTGGGACCCGGTGCGAGTTACGACACGGGGTCAATGAGCACAGGGGGTGATGGGTGAGCGGGACTGGGTGCGAGTTAGGACACTGGGCAGTGAGCACAGGGGGTGACGGGTGAGCAGGACTCGGTGCGAGTTAGGACACGGGGTCAGTGAGCACAGGGAGTGATGGGTGAGCGGGACTCGGTGCGAGTTAGGACACGGGGGCAGTGAGCACAGGGGGTGATGGGTGAGCGGGACTCGGTGCGAGTTAGGACACGGGGTGAGCACAGGTGGGTGATGGGTGAACGGGACTCGGTGCGAGCTCGGACACGGGGTCAGTGAGCACAGGGGGTGATGGGTGAGTGGGACTGGGTGAGAGTTAGGACACGGGGTCAGCAAGCACAGGGGGTGATGGGTGAGTGGGACTCGGTGCAAGTTAGGACACAGGGGCAGCGAGCACAGGGGATGATGGGTGAGAGGGACGCGGTGCGAGTTCGGACACGGGGGCAGGGAGCACAGGGGGCGATGGGTGAGTGAGATTCGGTGCGAGTTAGGACACAGGGGCAGTGAGCACAGGGGGTGATGGGTGAGCGGGACAGGGTGCGAGTTAGGACACGGGGGCAGTGAGCACGGGGTGATGTGTGAGTGGGACTCGGTGCGAGTTAGGACACGGGGGCAGTGAGCACAGGGGGTGATGGGTGAGCGGGACTCGGTGCGAGTTAGGACACGGGGTCAGTGAGCACAGGGGGTGATGGGTGAGTGGGACCCGGTGCGAGTTAGGACACGGGGGCAGTGAGCACAGGGGGTGATGGGTGAGTGGGACTCGGTGTGAGTTAGGACACGGGGTCAGCGAGCACAGGGGGTGAGGGGGGAGCGGGACTCGGTGCGAGTTAGGACACGGGGTGAGCACAGGTGGGTGATGGGTGAGCGGGACTGGGTGCGAGTTAGGACACAGGGGCAGCCAGCACAGGGGGTGATGGGTGAGTGGGACTCGGTGCGAGTTAGGACACGGGGTGAGTGAGCACAGGGGGCGATGGGTGAGTGGGATTCGGTGCAAGTTAGGACAGGGGTCAGTGAGCACATGGGGTGATGGGTGAGTGGGACTGGGTGCGAGTTCGGACACGGGGGGCAGTGAGCACAGGGGATGATGGGTGAGCGGGACTGGGTGCGAGTTAGGACACGGGGTCAGCGAGCACAGGGGGTGATGGGTGAGCGGGACTGGGTGCGAGTTAGGACACGGGGGCAGTGAGCACAGTGGGTGATGGGTGAGCGGGACTCGGTGCGAGTTAGGACACGGGGCAGTGAGCACAGCGGGGTGATAGGTGAGCAGGACCCGGTGCGAGTTAGGACACGGGGTCAGTGAGCACAGCGTGTGATGGGTGAGCGGGACTCGGTGCGAGTTAGGACACGGGGGCAGTGAGCACAGGGGGTGATGGGTGAGTGGGACTCGGTGCGAGTTAGGAAACGGGGGCAGTGAGCACAGGGGGTGATGGGTGAGTGGGACTGGGTGCGAGTTAGGACACGGGGTCAGTGAGCACAGGGGGTGATGAGTGAGTGGGACTCGGTGCGAGTTAGGACACGGGGGCAGTGAGCACAGGGGGTGATGGGTGAGCGGGACTCGGTGCGAGTTAGGACACGGGGGCAGTGAGCACAGGGGGTGATGGGTGAGCGGGACTCGGTGCGAGTTAGGACACGGGGGCAGCGAGCACAGGGTGTGATGGGTGAGCGGGATGCGGTGCGAGTTAGGACACGGGCTGAGCACAGGTGGGTGATGGGTGAACGGGACTCAGTGCGAGTTAGGACACGGGGTCAGCGAGCACAGCGGGTGATGGGTGAGCGGGACTCGGTGCGACTTAGGACACGGGGTGATGGGTGAGTGGGACCCGGTGCGAGTTACGACACGGGGTCAATGAGCACAGGGGGTGATGGGTGAGCGGGACTGGGTGCGAGTTAGGACACTGGGCAGTGAGCACAGGGGGTGATGGGTGAGCGGAACTCGGTGCGAGTTAGGACACGGGGTCAGCGAGCACAGGGGGTGATGGGTGAGTGGGACTCGGTGCGAGTTAGGACACGGGGCAGTGAGCACAGGGGGTGACGGGTGAGCAGGACTCGGTGCGAGTTAGGACACGGGGTCAGTGAGCACAGCGGGTGATGGGTGAGCGGGACTCGGTGCGAGTTAGGACACGGGGGCAGTGAGCACAGAGGGCGATAGGTGAGCAGGACTTGGTGCGAGTTAGGACACGGGGTCAGTGAGCACAGGGGGTGATGGGTGAGCGGGACTCGGTGCGAGTTAGGACACGGGGTCAGTGAGCACAGGGAGTGATGGGTGAGCGGGACTCGGTGCGAGTTAGGACACGGGGGCAGTGAGCACAGGGGGTGATGGGTGAGCGGGACTCGATGCGAGTTAGGACACGGGGGCAGTGAGCACAGGGGGTGATGGGTGAGTGGGACTGGGTGCGAGTTAGGACACGGGGTCAGTGAGCACAGGGGGTGATGGGTGAGTGGGACTCGGTGAGAGTTAGGACACGTGGTCAGCGAGCACAGGGGGTGATGGGTGAGCGGGACTCGGTGAGAGTTAAGACACGGGGTCAGCACAGGGGGGTGATGGGTGAGCGGGACTCGGTGCGAGTTCGGACACGGGGTCAGTGAGCACAGGGGGTGATGGGTGAGACGGACTCGGTGCGAGTTAGGACACGGGGACAGTGAGCACAGGGGGTGATGGGTGAGCGGGACTCGGTGCGAGTTAGGACACGGGGCAGTGAGCACAGCGGGGTGATAGGTGAGCAGGACCCGGTGCGAGTTTGGACACGGGGACAGTGAGCACAGGGGGTGATGGGTGAGCGGGACTCGGTGTGAGTTAGGACACGGGGTCAGTGAGCACATGGGTGATGGGTGAGCGGGACTCGGTGAGAGTTAGGACACGTGGTCAGCGAGCACAGGGCGTGATGGGTGAGCGGGACTCGGTGCGAGTTTGGACACGGGGGCAGTGAGCACAGGGGGTGATGTGTGAGTGGGACTCGGTGAGAGTTAGGACACGTGGTCAGTGAGCACAGGGGGTGATGGGTGAACGGGACTGGGTGCGAGTTAGGACACTGGGCAGTGAGCACAGGGGGTGATGGGTGAGCGGAACTCGGTGCGAGTTAGGACACTGGGCAGTGAGCACAGGGGGTGACGGGTGAGCAGGACTCGGTGCGAGTTAGGACACGGGGTCAGTGAGCACAGGGAGTGATGGGTGAGCGGGACTCGGTGCGAGTTAGGACACGGGGGCAGTGAGCACAGGGGGTGATGGGTGAGCGGGACTCGGTGCGAGTTAGGATACGGGGCAGTGAGCACGGGGTGATGGGTGAGTGGGACTGGGTGTGAGTTAGGACACGGGGGCAGTGAGCACAGAGGGCGATAGGTGAGCAGGACTTGGTGCGAGTTAGGACACGGGGGCAGTGAGCACAGGGGGTGATGGGTGAGTGGGACTGGGTGCGAGTTCGGACACGGGGTCAGTGAGCACAGGGGGTGATGGGTGAGTGGGACTCGGTGCGAGTTAGGACACGGGGGCAGTGAGCACAGGGGTGATGGGTGAGCGGGACTCGGTGTGAGTTCGGACATGGGGTCAGTGAGCACAGCGTGTGATGGGTGAGCGGGACTGGGTGCGAGTTCGGACACGGGGGCAGTGAGCACAGCGGGTGATGGGTGAGTGGGACTCGGTGCGAGTTAGGAAACGGAGGCAGTGAGCACAGGGGGTGATGGGTGAGTGGGACTCGGTGCGAGTTAGGACACGGGGTTAGCGAACACAGGGGGTGATGGGTGAGCGGGACTCGGTGCAAGTTAGGACACGGGGCAGTGAGCACAGGGGGTGATGGGTGAGCGGGACTGGGTCCGAGTTGGGACACGGGGGCAGCGAGCACGGGGTGATGGGTGAGTGGGACTCGGTGCGACTTAGGACACGGGGTGATGGGTGAGTGGGACCCGGTGCGAGTTACGACACGGGGTCAATGAGCACAGGGGGTGATGGGTGAGCGGGACTGGGTGCGAGTTAGGACACTGGGCAGTGAGCACAGGGGGTGACGGGTGAGCAGGACTCGGTGCGAGTTAGGACACGGGGTCAGTGAGCACAGGGAGTGATGGGTGAGCGGGACTCGGTGCGAGTTAGGACACGGGGGCAGTGAGCACAGGGGGTGATGGGTGAGCGGGACTCGGTGCGAGTTAGGACACGGGGTGAGCACAGGTGGGTGATGGGTGAACGGGACTCGGTGCGAGTTAGGACACGGGGTGAGTGAGCACAGGGGGTGAGGGATGAGCGGGACTCGGTGCGAGCTCGGACACGGGGTCAGTGAGCACAGGGGGTGATGGGTGAGTGGGACTGGGTGAGAGTTAGGACACGGGGTCAGCAAGCACAGGGGGTGATGGGTGAGTGGGACTCGGTGCAAGTTAGGACACAGGGGCAGCGAGCACAGGGGATGATGGGTGAGAGGGACGCGGTGCGAGTTCGGACACGGGGGCAGGGAGCACAGGGGGCGATGGGTGAGCAGGACTCGGTGCGAGTTAGGACACGGGGGCAGTGAGCACAGGGGGTGATGGGTGAGCGGGACAGGGTGCGAGTTAGGACACGGGGGCAGTGAGCACGGGGTGATGTGTGAGTGGGACTCGGTGCGAGTTAGGACACGGGGGCAGTGAGCACAGGGGGTGATGGGTGAGCGGGACTCGGTGCGAGTTAGGACACGGGGTCAGTGAGCACAGGGGGTGATGGGTGAGTGGGACCCGGTGCGAGTTAGGACACGGGGGCAGTGAGCACAGGGGGTGATGGGTGAGTGGGACTCGGTGTGAGTTAGGACACGGGGTCAGCGAGCACAGGGGGTGAGGGGGGAGCGGGACTCGGTGCGAGTTAGGACACGGGGTGAGCACAGGTGGGTGATGGGTGAGCGGGACTGGGTGCGAGTTAGGACACAGGGGCAGCCAGCACAGGGGGTGATGGGTGAGTGGGACTCGGTGCGAGTTAGGACACGGGGTGAGTGAGCACAGGGGGCGATGGGTGAGTGGGATTCGGTGCAAGTTAGGACAGGGGTCAGTGAGCACATGGGGTGATGGGTGAGTGGGACTGGGTGCGAGTTCGGACACGGGGGGCAGTGAGCACAGGGGATGATGGGTGAGCGGGACTGGGTGCGAGTTAGGACACGGGGTCAGCGAGCACAGGGGGTGATGGGTGAGCGGGACTGGGTGCGAGTTAGGACACGGGGGCAGTGAGCACAGTGGGTGATGGGTGAGCGGGACTCGGTGCGAGTTAGGACACGGGGCAGTGAGCACAGCGGGGTGATAGGTGAGCAGGACCCGGTGCGAGTTAGGACACGGGGTCAGTGAGCACAGCGTGTGATGGGTGAGCGGGACTCGGTGCGAGTTAGGACACGGGGGCAGTGAGCACAGGGGGTGATGGGTGAGTGGGACTCGGTGCGAGTTAGGAAACGGGGGCAGTGAGCACAGGGGGTGATGGGTGAGTGGGACTGGGTGCGAGTTAGGACACGGGGTCAGTGAGCACAGGGGGTGATGGGTGAGTGGGACTCGGTGCGAGTTAGGACACGGGGGCAGTGAGCACAGGGGGTGATGGGTGAGCGGGACTCGGTGCGAGTTAGGACACGGGGGCAGTGAGCACAGGGGGTGATGGGTGAGCGGGACTCGGTGCGAGTTAGGACACGGGGGCAGCGAGCACAGGGTGTGATGGGTGAGCGGGATGCGGTGCGAGTTAGGACACGGGCTGAGCACAGGTGGGTGATGGGTGAACGGGACTCAGTGCGAGTTAGGACACGGGGTCAGCGAGCACAGCGGGTGATGGGTGAGCGGGACTCGGTGCGACTTAGGACACGGGGTGATGGGTGAGTGGGACCCGGTGCGAGTTACGACACGGGGTCAATGAGCACAGGGGGTGATGGGTGAGCGGGACTGGGTGCGAGTTAGGACACTGGGCAGTGAGCACAGGGGGTGATGGGTGAGCGGAACTCGGTGCGAGTTAGGACACGGGGTCAGCGAGCACAGGGGGTGATGGGTGAGTGGGACTCGGTGCGAGTTAGGACACGGGGCAGTGAGCACAGGGGGTGACGGGTGAGCAGGACTCGGTGCGAGTTAGGACACGGGGTCAGTGAGCAAAGCGGGTGATGGGTGAGCGGGACTCGGTGCGAGTTAGGACACGGGGGCAGTGAGCACAGAGGGCGATAGGTGAGCAGGACTTGGTGCGAGTTAGGACACGGGGTCAGTGAGCACAGGGGGTGATGGGTGAGCGGGACTCGGTGCGAGTTAGGACACGGGGTCAGTGAGCACAGGGAGTGATGGGTGAGCGGGACTCGGTGCGAGTTAGGACACGGGGGCAGTGAGCACAGAGGGCGATAGGTGAGCAGGACTTGGTGCGAGTTAGGACACGGGGTCAGTGAGCACAGGGGGTGATGGGTGAGCGGGACTCGATGCGAGTTAGGACACGGGGGCAGTGAGCACAGGGGGTGATGGTTGAGTGGGACTGGGTGCGAGTTAGGACACGGGGTCAGTGAGCACAGGGGGTGATGGGTGAGTGGGACTCGGTGAGAGTTAGGACACGTGGTCAGCGAGCACAGGGGGTGATGGGTGAGCGGGACTCGGTGAGAGTTAAGACACGGGGTCAGCACAGGGGGGTGATGGGTGAGCGGGACTCGGTGCGAGTTCGGACACGGGGTCAGTGAGCACAGGGGGTGATGGGTGAGACGGACTCGGTGCGAGTTAGGACACGGGGACAGTGAGCACAGGGGGTGATGGGTGAGCGGGACTCGGTGCGAGTTAGGACACGGGGGCAGTGAGCACAGTGGGTGATGGGTGAGAGGGACTCGTGCGAGTTAGGACGCGGGGTCAGTGAGCACAGGGGGTGATGGGTGAGCGGGACTCGGTGCGAGTTAGGACACGGGGTCAGTGAGCACAGGGGGTGATGGGTGAGTGGGACTCGGTGCGAGTTAGGACACGGGGGCAGTGAGCACAGTGGGTGATGGGTGAGCGGGACTCGGTGAGAGTTAGGACACGGGGTCAGCACAGGGGGGTGATGGGTGAGCGGGACTCGGTGCGAGTTCGGACACGGGGTGATGGGTGAGTGGGACCCGGTGCGAGTTACGACACGGGGTCAATGAGCACAGGGGGTGATGCGTGAGCGGGACTTAGTGCGAGTTAGGACACGGGGTCAGTGAGCACAGGGGGTGACGGGTGAGCGGGACTCGGTGCGAGTTAGGACACGGGGGCAGTGAGCACAGGGGATGATGGGTGAGCAGGACTCGGTGCGAGTTAGGACACGGGGTCAGTGAGCACAGGGAGTGATGGGTGAGCGGGACTCGGTGCGAGTTAGGACACGGGGTCAGCGAGCACAGGGGGTGATGGGTGAGCGGGACTCGGTGAGAGTTAGGACACGGGGTCAGCACAGGGGGGTGATGGGTGAGCGGGACTCGGTGCGAGTTCGGACACGGGGTCAGTGAGCACAGGGGGTGATGGGTGAGACGGACTCGGTGCGAGTTAGGACACGGGGACAGTGAGCACAGGGGGTGATGGGTGAGCGGGACTCGGTGCGAGTTAGGACACGGGGACAGTGAGCACAGGGGGTGATGGGTGAGCGGGACTCGGTGCGAGTTCGGACACGGGGCAGTGAGCACGGGGTGATGGGTGAGCGGGACTCGGTGCGAGTTAGGACAAGGGGTCAGTAAGCACAGGGGGTGATGGGTGAGCGGGACTGGGTGCGAGTTCGGACACGGGGGCAGCGAGCACGGGGTGTTGGGTGAGCGGGACTCGGTGCGAGTTAGGACACGGGGTCAGCACAGGGGGGTGATGGGTGAGCAGGACTCGGTGCGAGTTAGGACACGGGGTCAGTGAGCACAGGGGGTGATGGGTCAGCGGGACACGGTGCGAGTTAGGACACGGGGTCAGTGAGCACAGGGGGTGATGGGTGAGTGGGACTCGGTGCGAGTTAGGACACGGGGGCAGTGAGCACAGTGGGTGATGGGTGAGATGGACTCGTGCGAGTTAGGACGCGGGGTCAGTGAGCACAGGGGGTGATGGGTGAGCGGGACTCGGTGCGAGTTAGGACACGGGGTCAGTGAGCACAGGGGGTGATGGGTGAGTGGGACTCGGTGCGAGTTAGGACACGGGGGCAGTGAGCACAGTGGGTGATGGGTGAGCGGGACTGGGTGCGAGTCAGGACACTGGGTCAGTGAGCACAGGGGGTGATGGTGAGTGGGACTCGGTGCGAGTTAGGACACGGGGGCAGTGAGAACAGGGCGATGGGTGAGTGGGACTCGGTGCGAGTTAGGACACGGGGGCAGTGAGCACAGGGGGTGATGGGTGAGTGGGACTTGGTGCGAGTTAGGACACGGGGTCAGTGAGCACAGGGGGTGATGGGTAATAGGGACTCGGTGCGAGTTCGGACACGGGGGCAGTGAGCACAGGGGGTGATGGGTGAGCGGGACTCGGTGCAAGTTAGGACACGGGGCAGTGAGCACAGGGGTGATGGGTGAGTGGGACTGGGTGCGAGTTAGGACACGGGGTCAGTGAGCACAGGGGGTGATGGGTGAGCGGGACTGGGTGCGAGTTAGGACACGGGGCAGCGAGCACAGGGGGTGATGGGTGAGCGGGACTCAGTCCGAGTTAGGACACGGGGTCAGTGAGCACAGGGGATGATGGGTGAGCGGGACTCGGTGCGAGTTAGGACACGGGGCAGTGAGCACGGGGTGATGGGTGAGCGGGACTCGGTGCGAGTTAGGACACGGGGTCAGTGAGCACAGGGGGTGATGGGTGAGCGGGACTCGGTGCGAGTTAGGACACGGGGTCAGCACAGGGGGGTGATGGGTGAGCGGGACTCGGTGCGAGTTAGGACACGGGGTCAGTGAGCACAAGAGGTGATGGGTGAGCGGGACTCGGTGCGAGTTAGGACACGGGGCAGTGAGCACAGTGGGTGATGGGTGAGTGGGACTCGGTGCGAGTTAGGACACGTGGTCAGCGAGCACAGAGGGTGATAGTTGAGCAGGACTCGGTGCGAGTTAGGACACGGGGTCAGTGAGCACAGGGGTTGATGGGTGAGCGGGACTCGGTGCGAGATAGGACACGGGGGCAGTGAGCACAGGGGGTGATGGGTGAGCGGGACTCGGTGTGAGTTCGGACACGAGGTCAGCGAGCACAGGGGGTGATGGGTGAGCGGGACTCGGTGCGAGTTAGGACACGGGGTTAGCGAGCACAGGGGGTGATGGGTGAGCGGGACTCGGTGCGAGTTAGGACACGGGGTCAGCGAGCACAGGGGGTGATGGGTGAGCGGGACTCGGTGAGAGTTAGGACACGGGGGCAGTGAGCACAGGGGGTGATGGGTGAGCGGGACTCGGTGCGAGTTACGACACGGGGCAGTGAGCACAGGGGGTGATGGGTGAGCGGGACTCGGTGCGAGTTAGGACACGGGGGCAGTGAGCACGGGGTGTTGGGTGAGCGGGACTGGGTGTGAGTTAGGACACGGGGCAGTGAGCACAGGGGGTGATGGGTGAGCGGGACTCGGTGTGAGTTGGGACACGGGGCAGTGAGCACAGGGGGTGATGCGTGAGTGGGACTCGTGCGAGTTTGGACACGGGGTCAGTGAGCACAGGGGGTGATGGGTGAGCGGGACTCGGTGCGAGTTCGGACACGGGGTCAGTGAGCACAGGGGGTGATGAGTGAGCGGGACTCGGTGCGAGTTAGGACACGGGGTCAGTGAGCACAGGGGGTGATGGGTGAGCGGGACTCGGTGCGAGTCAGGACACTGGGTCAGTGAGCACAGGGGTTGATGGTGAGTGGGACTCGGTGCGAGTTAGGACACGGGGCAGTGAGCACAGGGGGTGATGGGTGAGAGGGACTCGGTGCGAGTTAGGACACGGGGGCAGTGAGCACAGGGGGTGATGGGTGAGAGGGACTCGGTGCGAGTTAGGACACGGGGCAGTGAGCACAGGGGGTGATGGGTGAGCGGGACTCGGTGCGAGTTAGGACACGGGGCAGTGAGCACAGGGGGTGATGGGTGAGAGGGACTCGGTGCGAGTTAGGACACGGGGCAGTGAGCACAGGGGGTGATGGGTGAGCGGGACTGGGTGCGAGTTAGGACACGGGGGCAGCGAGCACGGGGTGTTGGGTGAGTGGGACTGGGTGTGAGTAAGGCCACGGGGTCAGTGAGCACAGGGGGTGATGGGTGAGCGGGACTCGATGCGAGTTCGGACACGGGGTCAGTGAGCACAGGGGGTGATGGGTGAGCGGGACTCGGTGCGAGTTAGGACACGAGGACAGCGAGCACAGAGGGTGATAGGTGAGCAGGACCCGGTGCGAGTTAGGACACGGGGTCAGCGAGCACAAGGGGTGACGGGTGAGAGGGACTCGGTGCGAGTTAGGACACGGGGTCAGCGAGAACAGGGGGTGATGGGTGAGTGGGACTGGGTGCGAGTTCGGACACGGGGGCAGCGAGCACAGGGGGTGATGGGTGAGCGGGACTGGGTGCGAGTTAGGACACGGGGTCAGCACAGGGGGTGATGGGTGAGCAGGACTCGGTGCGAGTCAGGACACTGGGTCAGTGAGCACAGGGGGTGATGGTGAGTGGGACTCGGTGCGAGTTAGGACACGGGGGCAGTGAGAACAGGGCGATGGGTGAGTGGGACTCGGTGCGAGTTAGGACACGGGGGCAGTGGGCACAGGGGGTGATGGGTGAGTGGGACTTGGTGCGAGTTAGGACACGGGGTCAGTGAGCACAGGGGGAGATGGGTAATAGGGACTCGGTGCGAGTTCGGACACGGGGGCAGTGAGCACAGGGGGTGATGGGTGAGCGGGACTCGGTGCAAGTTAGGACACGGGGCAGTGAGCACAGGGGTGATGGGTGAGTGGGACTCGGTGCGAGTTAGTACACGGGGTCAGTGAGCACAGGAGGTGATGGGTGAGCGGGACAGGGTGTGAGTTAGGACACGGGGCAGTGAGCACAGGGGGTGATGGGTGAGCGGGACTCGGTGTGAGTTAGGACACGGGGCAGTGAGCACAGGGGGTGATGCGTGAGTGGGACTCGGTGCGAGTTAGGACACGGGGTCAGTGAGCACAGGGGGTGATGGGTGAGCAGGACTCGGTGCGAGTTCGGACACGGGGTCAGTGAGCACAGGGGGTGATGAGTGAGCGGGACTCGGTGCGAGTTAGGACACGGGGTCAGCGAGCACAGAGGGTGATGGGTGAGTGGGACTCGGTGCGAGTTCGGACACGGGGCAGTGAGCACGGGGTGATGGGTGAGCGGTACTCGGAGCGAGTTAGGACAAGGGGTCAGTCAGCACAGGGGGTGATGGGTGAGCGGGACTGGGTGCGAGTTCGGACACGGGGGCAGCGAGCACAGGGGGTGATGGGTGAGCGGGACTCGGTGCGAGTTAGGACACGGGGTCAGCACAGGAGGGTGATGGGTGAGCGGGACTCGGTGCGAGTCAGGACACTGGGTCAGTGAGCACAGGGGTTGATGGTGAGTGGGACTCGGTGCGAGTTAGGACACGGGGCAGTGAGCACAGGGGGTGATGGGTGAGCGGGACTGGGTGCGAGTTAGGACACGGGGGCAGCGAGCACGGGGTGTTGGGTGAGTGGGACTGGGTGTGAGTAAGGACACGGGGTCAGTGAGCACAGGGGGTGATGGGTGAGCGGGACTCGGTGCGAGTTCGGACACAGGGTCAGTGAGCACAGGGGGTGATGGGTGAGCGGGACTCGGTGCGAGTTAGGACACGAGGACAGCGAGCACAGAGGGTGATAGGTGAGCAGGACCCGGTGCGAGTTAGGACACGGGGTCAGCGAGCACAACGGGTGATGGGTGAGAGGGACTCGGTGCGAGTTAGGACACGGGGTCAGCGAGCACAAGGGGTGATGGGTGAGAGGGACTCGGTGCGCGTTAGGACACGGGGTCAGCGAGAACAGGGGGTGATGGGTGAGTGGGACTGGGTGCGAGTTCGGACACGGGGGCAGCGAGCACAGGGGGTGATGGGTGAGCGGGACTCGGTGCGAGTTAGGACACGGGGTCAGCACAGGAGGGTGATGGGTGAGCGGGACTCGGTGCGAGTCAGGACACTGGGTCAGTGAGCACAGGGGCTGATGGTGAGTGGGACTCGGTGCGAGTTAGGACACGGGGGCAGTGAGAACAGGGCGATGGGTGAGTGGGACTCGGTGCGAGTTAGGACACGGGGGCAGTGAGCACAGGGGGTCATCGGTGAGTGGGACTTGGTGCGAGTTAGGACACGGGGTCAGTGAGCACAGGGGGTGATGGGTAATAGGGACTCGGTGCGAGTTCGGACACGGGGGCAGTGAGCACAGGGGGTGATGGGTGAGCGGGACTCGGTGCAAGTTAGGACACGGGGCAGTGAGCACAGGGGTGATGGGTGAGTGGGACTCGGTGCGAGTTAGGACACGGGGTCAGTGAGCACAGGGGGTGATGGGTGAGCGGGACTGGGTGCGAGTTAGGACACGGGGCAGCGAGCACAGGGGGTGATGGGTGAGCGGGACTGGGTGCGAGTTAGGACACGGGGTCAGTGAGCACAGGACGTGATGGGTGAGCGGGACTCAGTCCGAGTTAGGACACGGGGTCAGTGAGCACAGGGGATGATGGGTGAGCGGGACTCGGTGCGAGTTAGGACACGGGGTCAGCACAGGGGGGTGATGGGTGAGCGGGACTCGGTGCGAGTTAGGACACGGGGTCAGTGAGCACAAGAGGTGATGGGTGAGCGGGACTCGGTGCGAGTTAGGACACGGGGGCAGTGAGCACAGGGGGTGATGGGTGAGTGGGACTCGGTGCGAGTTAGGACACGGGGGCAGTGAGCACAGGGGGTGATGGGTGAGTGGGACTGGGTGTGAGTTAGGACACGGGGGCAGCGAGCACAGGGGGTGATGGGTGAGCGGGACTCGGTGCGAGTCAGGACACTGGGTCAGTGAGCACAGGGGTTGATGGTGAGTGGGACTCGGTGCGAGTTAGGACACGGGGCAGTGAGCACAGGGGGTGATGGGTGAGCGGGACTGGGTGCGAGTTAGGACACGGGGCAGTGAGCACAGGGGGTGATGGGTGAGCGGGACTGGGTGCGAGTTAGGACACGGGGGCAGCGAGCACGGGGTGTTGGGTGAGTGGGACTGGGTGTGAGTAAGGCCACGGGGTCAGTGAGCACAGGGGGTGATGGGTGAGCGGGACTCGGTGCGAGTTCGGACACGGGGGCAGTGAGCACAGGGGGTGATGGGTGAGCGGGACTCGGTGCGAGTTAGGACACGAGGACAGCGAGCACAGAGGGTGATAGGTGAGCAGGACCCGGTGCGAGTTAGGACACGGGGTCAGCGAGCACAAGGGGTGACGGGTGAGAGGGACTCGGTGCGAGTTAGGACACGGGGTCAGCGAGAACAGGGGGTGATGGGTGAGTGGGACTGGGTGCGAGTTCGGACACGGGGGCAGCGAGCACAGGGGGTGATGGGTGAGCGGGACTCGGTGCGAGTTGGGACACGGGGTCAGCACAGGAGGGTGATGGGTGAGCGGGACTCGGTGCGAGTCAGGACACTGGGTCAGTGAGCACAGGGGGTGATGGTGAGTGGGACTCGGTGCGAGTTAGGACACGGGGGCAGTGAGAACAGGGCGATGGGTGAGTGGGACTCGGTGCGAGTTAGGACACGGGGGCAGTGGGCACAGGGGGTGATGGGTGAGTGGGACTTGGTGCGAGTTAGGACACGGGGTCAGTGAGCACAGGGGGAGATGGGTAATAGGGACTCGGTGCGAGTTCGGACACGGGGGCAGTGAGCACAGGGGGTGATGGGTGAGCGGGACTCGGTGCAAGTTAGGACACGGGGCAGTGAGCACAGGGGTGATGGGTGAGTGGGACTCGGTGCGAGTTAGTACACGGGGTCAGTGAGCACAGGAGGTGATGGGTGAGCGGGACAGGGTGTGAGTTAGGACACGGGGCAGTGAGCACAGGGGGTGATGGGTGAGCAGGACTCGGTGCGAGTTAGGACACGGGGCAGTGAGCACAGGGGGTGATGCGTGAGTGGGACTCGGTGCGAGTTAGGACACGGGGTCAGTGAGCACAGGGGGTGATGGGTGAGCAGGACTCGGTGCGAGTTCGGACACGGGGTCAGTGAGCACAGGGGGTGATGAGTGAGCGGGACTCGGTGCGAGTTAGGACACGGGGTCAGCGAGCACAGAGGGTGATGGGTGAGCGGGACTCGGTGCGAGTTCGGACACGGGGCAGTGAGCACGGGGTGATGGGTGAGCGGCACTCGGAGCGAGTTAGGACAAGGGGTCAGTCAGCACAGGGGGTGATGGGTGAGCGGGACTGGGTGCGAGTTCGGACACGGGGGCAGCGAGCACAGGGGGTGATGGGTGAGCGGGACTCGGTGCGAGTTAGGACACGGGGTCAGCACAGGAGGGTGATGGGTGAGCGGGACTCGGTGCGAGTCAGGACACTGGGTCAGTGAGCACAGGGGTTGATGGTGAGTGGGACTCGGTGCGAGTTAGGACACGGGGGCAGTGAGCACAGGGGGTGATGGGTGAGAGGGACTCGGTGCGAGTTAGGACACGGGGCAGTGAGCACAGGGGGTGATGGGTGAGCGGGACTGGGTGCGAGTTAGGACACGGGGGCAGCGAGCACGGGGTGTTGGGTGAGTGGGACTGGGTGTGAGTAAGGACACGGGGTCAGTGAGCACAGGGGGTGATGGGTGAGCGGGACTCGGTGCGAGTTCGGACACGGGGTCAGTGAGCACAGGGGGTGATGGGTGAGCGGGACTCGGTGCGAGTTAGGACACGAGGACAGCGAGCACAGAGGGTGATCGGTGAGCAGGACCCGGTGCGAGTTAGGACACGGGGTCAGCGAGCACAAGGGGTGATGGGTGAGAGGGACTCGGTGCGAGTTAGGACACGGGGTCAGCGAGAACAGGGGGTGATGGGTGAGTGGGACTGGGTGCGAGTTCGGACACGGGGGCAGCGAGCACAGGGGGTGATGGGTGAGCGGGACTCGGTGCGAGTTAGGACACGGGGTCAGCACAGGAGGGTGATGGGTGAGCGGGACTCGGTGCGAGTCAGGACACTGGGTCAGTGAGCACAGGGGCTGATGGTGAGTGGGACTCGGTGCGAGTTAGGACATGGGGGCAGTGAGAACAGGGCGATGGGTGAGTGGGACTCGGTGCGAGTTAGGACACGGGGGCAGTGAGCACAGGGGGTGATGGGTGAGTGGGACTTGGTGCGAGTTAGGACACGGGGTCAGTGAGCACAGGGGGAGATGGGTAATAGGGACTCGGTGCGAGTTCGGACACGGGGGCAGTGAGCACAGGGGGTGATGGGTGAGCGGGACTCGGTGCAAGTTAGGACACGGGGCAGTGAGCACAGGGGTGATGGGTGAGTGGGACTCGGTGCGAGTTAGGACACGGGGTCAGTGAGCACAGGGGGTGATGGGTGAGCGGGACTGGGTGCGAGTTAGGACACGGGGCAGCGAGCACAGGGGGTGATGGGTGAGCGGGACTGGGTGCGAGTTAGGACACGGGGTCAGTGAGCACAGGACGTGATGGGTGAGCGGGACTCAGTCCGAGTTAGGACACGGGGTCAGTGAGCACAGGGGATGATGGGTGAGCGGGACTCGGTGCGAGTTAGGACACGGGGTCAGCACAGGGGGGTGATGGGTGAGCGGGACTCAGTGCGAGTTAGGACACGGTGCAGTGAGCACAGGGGGTGATGGGTGAGCGGGACTCGGTGCGAGTTAGGACACGGTGCAGTGAGCACAGGGGGTGATGGGTGAGCGGGACTCGGTGCGACTTAGGACAAGGGGGCAGTGAGCACAGGGGGTGGTGGGTGAGCGGGACTCAGTGCGAGTTAGGACACGGTGCAGTGAGCACAGGGGGTGATGGGTGAGCGGGACTCGGTGCGACTTAGGACACGGGGGCAGTGAGCACAGGGGGTGGTGGGTGAGTGGGACTCGGTGCGAGTTAGGACACGGGGCAGTGAGCACAGTGGGTGATGGGTGAGTGGGACTCGGTGCGAGTTAGGACACGTGGTCAGCGAGCACAGAGGGTGATAGTTAAGCAGGACTCGGTGCGAGTTAGGACATGGGGTCAGTGAGCACAGGGGTTGATGGGTGAGCGGGACTCGGTGCGAGATAGGACACGGGGGCATTGAGCACAGGGGGTGATGGGTGAGCGGGACTCGGTGCGAGTTCGGACACGAGGTCAGCGAGCACAGGGGGTGATGGGTGAGCGGGACTCGGTGCGAGTTAGGACACGGGGTCAGCGAGCACAGGGGGTGATGGGTGAGCGGGACTCGGTGAGAGTTAGGACACGGGGGCAGTGAGCACAGGGGGTGATGGGTGAACGGGACTCGGTGCGAGTTACGACACGGGGTCAGTGAGCACAGGGGGTGATGGGTGAGTGGGACTCGGTGCGAGTTAGGACACGGGGCCAGTGAGCACAGGGGGTGATGGGTGAGCGGGACTCGGTGCGAGTTAGGACAAGGGGTCAGTCAGCACAGGGGGTGATGGGTGAGCGGGACTGGGTGCGAGTTCGGACACGGGGGCAGCGAGCACAGGGGGTGATGGGTGAGCGGGACTCGGTGCGAGTTAGGACACGGGGTCAGCACAGGAGGGTGATGGGTGAGCGGGACTCGGTGCGAGTCAGGACACTGGGTCAGTGAGCACAGGGGTTGATGGTGAGTGGGACTGGGTGTGAGTTAGGACACGGGGGCAGTGAGCACAGGGGGTGATGGGTGAGAGGGACTCGGTGCGAGTTAGGACACGGGGTCAGTGAGCACAGGGGGTGATGGGTGAGCGGGACTCGGTGCGAGTTAGGACACGAGGACAGCGAGCACAGAGGGTGATAGGTGAGCAGGACCCGGTGCGAGTTAGGACACGGGGTCAGCGAGCACAAGGGGTGATGGGTGAGAGGGACTCGGTGCGAGTTAGGACACGGGGTCAGCGAGAACAGGGGGTGATGGGTGAGTGGGACTCGGTGCGAGTTAGGACACGGGGTCAGTGAGCACAGGGGGTGATGGGTGAGCGGGACTCGGTGCGAGTTCGGACACGGGGTCAGTGAGGACAGGGGGTGATGGGTGAGCGGGACTCGGTGCGAGTTAGGACACGAGGACAGTGAGCACTGAGGGTGATAGGTGAGCAGGACCCGGTGCGAGTTGGGACACAGGGTCAGCGAGCACAGCGGGTGATGGGTGAGCAGGACTCGGTGCGAGTTAGGACACGGGGTCAGTGAGCACAGGGGGTGATGGGTGAGCGGGACTGGGTGCGAGTTCGGACACGGGGTCAGTGAGCACAGGGGGTGATGAGTGAGCGGGACTCGGTGCGAGTTCGGACACGGGGCAGTGAGCACGGGGTGATGGGTGAGCGGTACTCGGAGCGAGTTAGGACAAGGGGTCAGTCAGCACAGGGGGTGATGGGTGAGCGGGACTGGGTGCGAGTTCGGACACGGGGGCAGCGAGCACAGGGTGATGGGTGAGCGGGACTCGGTGCGAGTTAGGACACGGGGTCAGCACAGGAGGGTGATGGGTGAGCGGGACTCGGTGCGAGTCAGGACACTGGGTCAGTGAGCACAGGGGTTGATGGTGAGTGGGACTCGGTGCGAGTTAGGACACGGGGGCAGTGAGAACAGGGCGATGGGTGAGTGGGACTCGGTGCGAGTTAGGACACGGGGGCAGTGAGCACAGGGGGTGATGGGTGAGAGGGACTCGGTGCGAGTTAGGACACGGGGCAGTCAGCACAGGGGGTGATGGGTGAGCGGGACTGGGTGCGAGTTAGGACACGGGGGCAGCGAGCACGGGGTGTTGGGTGAGTGGGACTGGGTGTGAGTTAGGTCACGGGGTCAGTGAGCACAGGGGGTGATGGGTGAGCGGGACTCGGTGCGAGTTCGGACACGGGGTCAGTGAGCACAGCGGGTGATGGGTGAGCGGGACTCGGTGCGAGTTAGGACACGGGGTCAGTGAGCACAGGGGGTGATGGGTGAGCGGGACTCGGTGCGAGTTAGGACACGAGGACAGCGAGCACAGAGGGTGATAGGTGAGCAGGACCCGGTGCGAGTTAGGACACGGGGTCAGCGAGCACAAGGGGTGATGGGTGAGAGGGACTCGGTGAGAGTTAGGACACGGGGTCAGCGAGAACAGGGGGTGATGGGTGAGTGGGACTCGGTGCGAGTTAGGACACGGGGTCAGCGAGAACAGGGCGTGATGGGTGAGTGGGACTCGGTGCGAGTTAGGACACGGGGTCAGTGAGCACAGGGGTGATGGGTGAGCGGGACTCGGTGCGAGTTCGGACACGGGGTCAGTGAGGACAGGGGGTGATGGGTGAGCGGGACTCGGTGCGAGTTAGGACACGAGGACAGTGAGCACTGAGGGTGATAGGTGAGCAGGACCCGGTGCGAGTTAGGACACAGGGTCAGCGAGCACAGCGGGTGATGGGTGAGCAGGACTCGGTGCGAGTTAGGACACGGGGCAGTGAGCACGGGGTGATGGGTGAGCGGTACTCGGAGCATAGTTAGGACAAGGGGTCAGTGAGCACAGGGGGTGATGAGTGAGCGGGACTCGGTGCGAGTTCGGACACGGGGCAGTGAGCACGGGGTGATGGGTGAGCGGTACTCGGAGCGAGTTAGGACAAGGGGTCAGTCAGCACAGGGGGTGATGGGTGAGCGGGACTGGGTGCGAGTTCGGACACGGGGGCAGCGAGCACAGGGTGATGGGTGAGCGGGACTCGGTGCGAGTTAGGACACGGGGTCAGCACAGGGGTTGATGGTGAGTGGGACTCGGTGCGAGTTAGGACACGGGGGCAGTGAGAACAGGGCGATGGGTGAGTGGGACTCGGTGCGAGTTAGGACACGGGGGCAGTGAGCACAGGGGGTGATGGGTGAGAGGGACTGGGTGCGAGTTAGGACACGGGGGCAGCGAGCACGGGGTGTTGGGTGAGTGGGACTGGGTGTGAGTTAGGACACGGGGTCAGTGAGCACAGGGGGTGATGGGTGAGCGGGACGCGGTGCGAGTTAGGACACGGGGTCAGTGAGCACAGGGGGTGATGGGTGAGCGGGACTCGGTGCGAGTTAGGACACGAGGACAGCGAGCACAGAGGGTGATAGGTGAGCAGGACCCGGTGCGAGTTAGGACACGGGGTCAGCGAGCACAAGGGGTGATGGGTGAGAGGGACTCGGTGAGAGTTAGGACACGGGGTCAGCGAGAACAGGGGGTGATGGGTGAGTGGGACTCGGTGCGAGTTAGGACACGGGGTCAGTGAGCACAGGAGGTGCTGCGTGAGCGGGACTCAGTGCGAGTTAGGACTCGGGGTCAGTGAGCACAGGGGGTGATGGGTGAGCGGGACTCGGTGCGACTTCGGACACGGGGTCAGTGAGGACAGGGGGTGATGGGTGAGCGGGACTCGGTGCGAGTTAGGACACGAGGACAGTGAGCACTGAGGGTGATAGGTGAGCAGGACCCGGTGCGAGTTAGGACACGGGGTCAGCGAGCACAGCGGGTGATGGGTGAGCAGGACTCGGTGCGAGTTAGGACACGGGGCAGTGAGCACGGGGTGATGGGTGAGCGGTACTCGGAGCGTAGTTAGGACAAGGGGTCAGTGAGCACAGGGGGTGATCGGTGAGCGGGACTGGGTGCGAGTTAGGACACGGGGGCAGCGAGCATGGGGTGATGGGTGAGCGGGATTCGGTGCGAGTCAGGACATGGGGTCAGTGAGCACAGGGGGTGATGGGTGAGCGGGACTCGGTGTGAGTTTGGACACGGGGCAGTGAGAACAGGGCGATGGGTGAGTGGGACTCGGTGCGAGTTAGGACACGGGTGCAGTGAGCACAGGGGCTGATGGGTGAGAGGGACTCGGTGCGAGTTAGGACACGGGGTCAGTGAGCACAGGAGGTGATGCGTGAGCGGGACTCAGTGCGAGTTAGGACACGGGGTCAGTGAGCACAGGGGTTGATGGGTGAGTGGGACTCGGTGCGAGTTCGAACACGGGGTCAGCGAGCACAGGGGGTGATGGGTGAGCAGGACTCGGTGCGAGTTAGGACACGGGGTCAGTGAGCACAGGAGGTGATGCGTGAGCGGGACTCAGTGCGAGTTAGGACACGGGGTCAGTGAGCACAGCGGGTGATGGGTGAGCTGGACTCGGTGCGAGTTCGGACACGGGGTCAGTGAGCACAGGAGGTGATGGGTGAGCGGGACTCGGTGCGAGTTAGGACACGAGGACAGTGAGCACAGAGGGTGACTGGTGAGCGGGACCCGGTGCGAGTTAGGACACGGGGTCAGTGAGCACAGGGGGTGATGGGTGAGTGGGACTCGGTGTGAGTTAGGACACGGGTCAGTGAGCACAGGGGGTGATGGGTGAGTGGGACTCGGTGCGAGTTAGGACACGGGGGCAGTGAGCACAGGGGGTGATGGGTGAGAGGGACTCGGTGCGAGTTCGGACACGGGGCAGTGAGCACAGGGGGTGATGGGTGAGCGGGACTCGGTGCGAGTTAGGACACGGGGTCAGCGAGCACAGGGGGTGATGGGTGAGCGGGACTCAGTGCGAGTTAGGACACAGGGGCAGTGAGCACAGTGGGTGATGGGTGAGTGGGACTCGGTGCGAGTTCGGACACGGGGCAGTGAGCACAGGGGGTGATGGGTGAGTGGGACTCGCTGCGAGTTAGGACTCGGGGGCAGTGAGCACAGTGGGTGATGGGTGAGTGGGACTCGGTGCGAGTTCGGACACGGGGCACTGAGCACGGGGTGAGGGGTGAGCGGGACTCGGTGTGAGTTAGGACACGGGGTCAGTGAGCACAGGGGGTGATGGGTGAGTGGGACTCGGTGCGAGTTCGGACACGGAGCACTGAGCACGGGGTGATGGGTGAGCGGGACTCGGTGTGAGTTAGGACACGGGGTCAGTGAGCACAGGGGGTGATGGGTGAGCGGGACTGGGTGCGAGTTAGGACACGGGTTCAGCGAGCACGGGGTGATGGGTGAGTGGGACTCGGTGCGAGTTCGGACACGGGGCAGTGAGCCCGGGGTGATGTGTGAGCGGGACTCGGTGCGAGTTAGGACACGGGGTCAGCACAGGAGGGTGATGGGTGAGCGGGACTCAGTGCGAGTTAGGACACGGGGCAGTGAGCCGGGGGTGATGGGTGAGCGGGACTCGCTGCGAGTTAGGACACGGGGTCAGCACAGGGGGTGATGGGTGAGCGGGACTCGGTGCGAGTTAGGACACGGGGCAGTGAGCACGGGGTGATGTGTGAGCGGGACTCGGTGCGAGTTAGGACACGGGATCAGTGAGCACAGAGGGTCATAGGTGAGTGGGACTCGGTGCGAGTTAGAACACGGGGCAGTGAGCACAGGGGGTGATGGGTGAGTGGGACTCGGTGCGAGCTAGGAGACGGGGTCAGTGAGCACATGGGGTGATGGGTGAGTGGGACTGGGTGAGAGTTAGGACACGGGGTCAGTGAGCACAGGGGGTGATGGGTGAGCGGGACTCGGTGCGAGTTAGGAAACGGGGGCAGTGAGCACAGGGGGTGATGGGTGAGTGGGACTTGGTGCGAGTTCGGACACGAGGACAGTGAGCACAGAGGGTGATAGGTGAGCAGGACCCGGTGCGAGTTCGGACACGGGGTCAGTGAGCACAGGGTGTGATGGGTGAGTGGGACTCGGTGTGAGTTAGGAAAAGGTGTCAGTGAGCACAGGGGGTGATGGGTGAGCGGGACTCAGTGCGAGTTAGGAAAAGGTGTCAGTGAGCACAGGGGGTGATGGGTGAGCGGGACTCGGTGCGAGTTGGGACACGGGGTCAGTGAGCACAGGGGGTGATGTGTGAGCGGGACTCGGTGCGAGTTAGGACACGGGGTCAGTGAGCACAGGGGGTGATGGGTGAGCGGGACTCGGTGCGACTTAGGAAACGGGGTCAGTGAGCACAGGGGGTGATGGGTGAGCGGGACTGGGTGTGAGTTAGGACACGGGGGCAGTGAGCACAGGGGGTGATGGGTGAGTGGGATTCGGTGTGAGTTAGGACACGGGGTCAGCGAGCACAGGGGCTGATGGGTGAGTGGGACTCGGTGTGAGTTAGGACACGGGGGCAGTGAGCACAGGGTGTGATGGGTGAGCGGGACTCGGTGCGAGTTAGGACATGGGGTCAGCGAGCACAGGGGGTGATGGGTGAGTGGGACTCGGTGTGAGTTAGGACACGGGGTCAGTGAGCACAGGGGGTGATGGGTGAGCGGGACTCGGTGCAAGTTTGGACACGGGGGCAGTGAGCACAGGGTGATGGGTGAGTGGGACTCGGTGCGAATTAGGAAACGGGGTCAGTGAGCACAGGGTGATGGGTGAGCGGGACTCGGTGCGAATTAGGAAACGGGGTCAGTGAGCACAGGGGGTGATGGGTGAGCGGGACTCGGTGCAAGTTTGGACACGGGGGCAGTGAGCACAGGGTGATGGGTGAGTGGGACTCGGTGCGAATTAGGAAACGGGGTCAGTGAGCACAGGGTGATGGGTGAGCGGGACTCGGTGCGAATTAGGAAACGGGGTCAGTGAGCACAGGGGGTGATGGGTGAGCGGGACTCGGTGCGAGTTTTGGATCACCTCTAGTTTATGTAGAACAGCTCGAAAGAAGAGCAAAGGGATTGGAGTATAAGAGTTCGGATGTCTTCCTCCAGTTATACAAGGCCCTGGTGAGACCACACCTGGAGTATTGTGCACAGTTTTGGTCTCCTTAAGGAAGGATTTTCTTGCCATTGAGGGAGTGCAGCGAAGGTTCACCAGACTGATTCCTGGGATGGGGCATTGCCCTATGATGAGATTGAGCGGACTGGGCCGATATTCTCTCGAATTTATTAGAATCAGAGGTGATCTCATTGAAACAGCCAAAATTCTTACAGGGCTTGACAGGGTAGATAGAGACATAGAAACATGGAAAATAGGTACAGGAGTAGACCATTCGGCCCTTCGAGCCTGCACCACCATTCAATAAGATCATGGCTGATCATTCCCTCAGTATCCCATTCCTGCTTTCTCTCCATTCCCCTTGATCCCTTTAGCCGTAAGGGCCACATCTAACTCCCTTTTGAATATATTTAGTGAATTGGCCTCAACTACTTTCTGTGGTAGAGAATTCCACAGGTTCACAATTCTCTGGGTGAAGAAGTTTCTCCTCATCTCGGTCCTAAATGGCTTACCCCTTATCCTTCGACTGTGACCCCTGGTTCTGGACTTCCCCAACATCGGGAACATTCTTCCTGCATCTAACCTGTCCAGTCCCGTCAGAATTTTATAAGTTTCTATGAGATCCCCTCTCATTCTTCTAAATTCCAGTGAATACAAGCCCAGTTGATCCAGTCTTTCTTCATATGTCAGTCCAGCCATCCCGGGAATCAGTCTGGTGAACCTTCGCTGCATTCCCTCAATAGCAAGAATGTCCTTCCTCAGGTTAGGAGACCAAAACTGTACACTATACTCCAGGTGAGGCCTCACCAAGGCCCTGTACAACTGTAGCAACACCTCCCTGCTCCTATACTCAAATCCTCTCGCTCTGAATGCCAACATGCCATTTGCCTTCTTCACCGCCTGCTGTACCTGCATGCCAACCTTCAATGACTGATGTACCATGACACCCAGGTCTCGTTGCACCCTCCGCTTTTTCTAATCTGTCACCATTCAGCTAGATACAGGGAGTGTGTTCCCCCCGGGTTGCAGAGTCGAGAACCAGGGGTCACACAGTCTCAGGATGAGGGGTCGGCCATTTAGGACTGAGATGAGGAGGAATTTCTTCACTCAGAGGGGGGTGAATCTTTGGAATTCTCTGCCACAGAGGGCAGTGGAGGTTCAGTCGTTGGGTATATTCAAGTCTGAGATCAATAGATATTTGGATATTAAAGGAATCAAGGGATCGGGCGGGGAAGTGGGAGTTGAGACCGAAGGTCAGGTGCGATCTCATTAAATGGCGGAGCAGGCTCGAGGGGCCGAATGGCCGACTCCTGCTCCTATTTCTCGGACGGGGCGAGGGGCCTCACGCTCTCGGGGAAACAGAAAGCTCCCGACATTCCAACAGAAGTCTTACCTCAGCATCTGACTCAGCGAATCAAACAGACAATTTAATACAGCCACCAGCATCAACTGTGGGGCGGGGGGGGGGGAAAAGAGAGAGAGAGAGAGAGAATATACATCACACCATGGTACACTTTCCAATTCAGCCGAACACAGAACGTACATTTAAATGGCACCTTTCTCAAACTCTGGCCGTCCCAAAGCGCAGCACAGCCCAATAAAGTACTTGTAGTGAAGTGCGGTCACTGTTGTAACGTGGGAAACGCGGCAGCCTGTTTGCGCACAGCAAGCTCCCACAGACAGCCAAGTGATTTTAAAAAAAACAGAGTATCTGGGTCATTAAGTGATGCTATTCTTTGAAATAGTGACCCATGGGATTTTTTTCCGTCTAGCTGAGGGGGCAGACGGGGCCTTTGTTTCTCGCTTCGTCTGAAAGACTGCCCCTCCGACAGTGCGGCACTCCCTCAGTACTGCCCCTCCGACAGTGCGGCACTCCCTCAGTACTGCCCCTCCGACAGTGCGGTGCTCCCTCAGTACTGGCCCTCCGACAGTGCAGTGCTCCCTCAGTACTGCCCCTCCGACAGTGCGGCACTCCCTCAGTACTGCCCCTCCGACAGTGCGGTGCTCCCTCAGTACTGCCCCTCCGACAGTGCGGCACTCCCTCAGTACTGCCCCTCCGACAGTGCGGTGCTCCCTCAGTACTGCCCCTCCAACAGTGCGGCACTCCCTCAGTACTGCCCCTCCGACAGTGCGGTGCTCCCTCAGTACTGCCCCTCCGACAGTGCGGCCCTCCCTCAGTACTGCCCCTCCGACAGTGCGGTGCTCCCTCAGTACTGCCCCTCCGACAGTGCGGCGCTCCCTCAGTACTGCCCCTCCGACAGTGCGGCACTCCCTCAGTACTGCCCCTCCGACAGTGCGGCGCTCCCTCAGTACTGCCCCTCCGACAGTGCGGCACTCCCTCAGTACCGCCCCTCCGACACTCCCTCAGTACTGCCCCTCCGACACTGCTGGGCTCCCTCAGTACTGCCCCTCCGACAGTGCGGCACTCCCTCAGTACTGCCCCTCCGACAGTGCGGTGCTCCCTCAGTACTGCCCCTCCGACAGTGCGGCACTCCCTCAGTACTGCCCCTCCGACAGTGCGGCACTCCCTCAGTACTGCCCCTCCGACAGTGCGGCACTCCCTCAGTACTGCCCCGCCAACAGTGCGGCGCTCCCTCAGTACCGCCCCTCCGACAGTGCGGCACTCCCTCAGTACTGCCCCTCCGACAGTGCGGCACTCCCTCAGTACTGCCCCTCCGACAGTGCGGCACTCCCTCAGTACCACCCCTCCGACACTGCGGGGCTCCCTCAGTAGTGCCCCTCTGACAGTGCGGCGCTCCCTCAGTACCGCCCCTCTGACAGTGCGGCGCTCCCTCAGTACTGTCCCTCCGACAGTGCGGCACTCCCTCAGTACTGCCTCTCCGACACTGCGGGGCTCCCTCAGTACTGTCCCTCCGACAGTGCGGCACTCCCTCAGTACTGCCTCTCCGACACTGCGGGGCTCCCTCAGTACTGCCCCTCCGACAGTGCGGCACTCCCTCAGTACTGCACTGGAGTGTCCTTATACACAAGCTATCGCAGTTCTGTGGAATATGCTGGGACGATCTCCACCCACCTCATTCTCGTGCGAGCTGCCAATGACATAGAAATATAGATCAATGTTGCTCTTGTAGACAACCGTCAGCCCTTCCAGCAACGCAATCTCACCTGGGGAAGGATCACATTGCAGTTACACAGGAACAGCAGGGCATTCAGCCCCTCGAGCCTGTTACATTAGGAACAGGAGGTCATTCAGCCCCTCGAGCCTGTTACATTAGGGACAGGAGGAGGCCATTCAGCCCCTCGAGCCTGTTACATTAGGGACAGGAGGAGGCCATTCAGCCCCTCGAGCATGTTACATTAGGAACAGGAGGAGACCATTCAGCCCTCGAGCCTGTTACATTAGGGACAGGAGGAGGCCATTCAGCCCCTCGAGCATGTTACATTAGGAACAGGAGGAGACCATTCAGCCCTCGAGCCTGTTACATTAGGGACAGGAGGAGGCCATTCAGCCCCTCGAGCATGTTACATTAGGAACAGGAGGAGACCATTCAGCCCTCGAGCCTGTTACATTAGGAACAGGAGGAGGCCATTCAGCCCCTCGAGCCTGTTACATTAAGAACAGGAGGAGGCCGTTCAGCCCCTCGAGCTTGATCTGCCATTCAGTTAGATCGTGTCTGATCTGTGCCTGAACTACCTTTAACTCCCTTGTTTCTGTAACCCTTACCCAACAATCCTCTATCAATCTCAGTTTTGAAATTGTCAATTGAACCCCTGATCTTCACAGCACTTTTTTGGGGGAGAGAGTTCCAGATTTTCACCACCCTTCCCAACATCGTCCTCGAGCGGCCTGGCTCTAATGTTAAGGTTACTCTTGTTCTGGACTCCCGCCACCGCTCCCTCCCCCCCCGCGCCCCCACCACGGAGCGGGAGCCCCGCTGTCGGCCCTCCAGTCTGGCTAACTGCAGGGAGCGGGCAGATACTTACTGTCTGTACGGTGCGTCTTGTTAAAAATGTTCTTCTCAAAGGCCTTTTGCTCTTTGACTGATGGATAGGTGGAGTCATAATACTGCGGGGAGAGAGAGAGAGAGAGAGACATCTGATTAACAATCCCAATCTGTGTCAGAGAGAAGCACGACGAGACACACACACAGCGAGAGAGCAAGATACACAGGCGCAGCGCGCGCAGAGCGAGAGAGAGGCACACAGAGCGAGAGAGGGGGCACACAGAGAGCGAGAGAGAGGGGGCACAGAGCGAGAGAGAGAGACGCACACAGAGCGAGAGAGAGAGAGACGTACAGAGCGAGAGAGAGAGAGAGACGCACAGAGAGAGAGAGAGAGAGACACACAGAGAGAGAGCAAGATACACAGGCGCAGCGCGCGCAGAGCGAGAGAGAGAGACACACAGTGCGAGAGAGAGAGAGACGCACAGAGCGAGAGAGAGAGAGACGCACAGAGCGAGAGAGAGAGACGTACAGAGCGAGAGAGAGACGCACAGAGCGAGAGAGAGAGAGAGAGAGACGCACAGAGAGAGAGAGACGCACAGAGCGAGAGAGAGAGAGACGCACAGAGAGAGAGAGACGTACAGAGCGAGAGAGAGAGAGACGCACAGAGCGAGAGAGAGAGAGACGTACAGAGCGAGAGAGAGAGAGACGTACAGAGCGAGAGAGAGAGAGACGCACAGAGCGAGAGAGAGAGACGCACAGAGCGAGAGAGAGAGACGCACAGAGCGAGAGAGAGAGAGAGACGTACAGAGCGAGAGAGAAAGACGCACAGAGCGAGAGAGAGAGAGACGCACCGAGCGAGAGAGAGAGAGACGTACAGAGCGAGAGAGAGAGAGACGCACAGAGAGAGAGAGAGAGACGTACAGAGCGAGAGAGAGAGAGACACAGAGCGAGAGAGACGCACAGAGCGAGAGAGAGGCACAGAGCGAGAGAGAGAGAGAGACGTACAGAGCGAGAGAGACGTACAGAGCGAGAGAGAGACGTACAGAGCGAGAGAGAGAGACACACAGAGCGAGAGAGAGAGAGACGCACAGAGCGAGAGAGAGAGAGAGACGCACAGAGCGAGAGAGAGAGACACACAGAGCGAGAGAGAGAGAGACACACAG
Source organism: Pristiophorus japonicus (assembly GCF_044704955.1). Taxonomy (NCBI): domain Eukaryota; kingdom Metazoa; phylum Chordata; class Chondrichthyes; family Pristiophoridae; genus Pristiophorus; species Pristiophorus japonicus. The sequence continues at coordinate 124,514 of NW_027254481.1, forward strand.
AGCGAGAGAGAGACGTACAGAGCGAGAGAGAGAGACACACAGAGCGAGAGAGAGAGAGACGCACAGAGCGAGAGAGACGCACAGAGCGAGAGAGAGAGAGACGCAGAGCGAGAGAGAGAGAGACGCACAGAGCGAGAGAGAGAGAGAGACGCACAGAGCGAGAGAGAGAGAGACGCACAGAGCGAGAGAGAGAGACGCACAGAGCGAGAGAGAGAGACACACAGAGCGAGAGAGAGAGAGACGTACAGAGCGAGAGAGAGAGACACACAGAGAGAGAGAGAGAGAAACGTACAGAGCGAGAGAGAGACGTACAGAGCGAGAGAGAGAGAGACGCACAGAGCGAGAGAGAGAGAGAGACGCACAGAGCGAGAGAGAGAGAGACGCACAGAGCGAGAGAGAGAGAGACGCACAGAGCGAGAGAGAGAGACACACAGAGCGAGAGAGAGAGAGACGTACAGAGCGAGAGAGAGAGAGACATACAGAGCGAGAGAGAGAGAGACGCACAGAGCGAGAGAGAGAGAGAGACGCACAGAGCGAGAGAGAGAGAGACGCACAGAGCGAGAGAGAGAGAGACGCACAGAGCGAGAGAGAGAGAGACGCACAGAGCGAGAGAGAGAGAGAGACGCACAGAGCGAGAGAGAGAGAGACGCACAGAGCGAGAGAGAGACGCACAGAGCGAGAGAGAGAGAGACACACAGAGCGAGAGAGAGAGAGACGCACAGAGCGAGAGAGAGAGAGACACACAGAGCGAGAGAGAGAGACGCACAGAGCGAGAGAGAGACGCACAGAGCGAGAGAGAGAGAGACACACAGAGCGAGAGAGAGAGAGACGCACAGAGCGAGAGAGAGAGAGACACACAGAGCGAGAGAGAGAGACGCACAGAGCGAGAGAGAGAGACACACAGAGCGAGAGAGAGAGAGACGCACAGAGCGAGAGAGAGAGAGACGCACAGAGCGAGAGAGAGAGACGTACAGAGCGAGAGAGAGAGAGACGCACAGAGCGAGAGAGAGAGAGACACACAGAGCGAGAGAGAGACGCACAGAGCGAGAGAGAGAGACGCACAGAGAGAGAGAGAGAGAGACGTACAGAGCGAGAGAGAGAGAGAGACACAGAGCGAGAGAGAGAGAGACGCACAGAGCGAGAGAGAGAGAGACGTACAGAGCGAGAGAGAGAGACGTACAGAGCGAGAAAGAGAGAGACGCACAGAGAGAGAGAGAGAGAGACGTACAGAGCGAGAGAGAGAGACGTACAGAGCGAGAAAGAGAGAGACGCACAGAGCGAGAGAGAGAGAGAGAGAGAGACACACAGAGCGAGAGAGAGAGACACACAGAGCGAGAGAGAGAGACGCACAGAGCGAGAGAGAGAGAGACGTACAGAGCGAGAGAGAGAGACGTACAGAGCGAGAGAGAGACGCACAGAGCGAGAGAGAGAGACGTACAGAGAGAGAGAGAGACGTACAGAGCGAGAGAGAGAGACGTACAGAGCGAGAGAGAGAGACGTACAGAGCGAGAGAGAGACGCACAGAGCGAGAGAGAGAGAGACGCACAGAGATAGAGAGACGTACAGAGCGAGAGAGAGAGACGCACAGAGAGAGAGAGAGACGTACAGAGCGAGAGAGAGAGAGAGACACAGAGCGAGAGAGAGACACAGAGCGAGAGAGAGAGAGACACACAGAGCGAGAGAGAGAGAAGCACAGAGCGAGAGAGAGAGAGACGCACATAGCAAGAGAGAGAGAGACGCACAGAGAGAGAGAGACGTACAGAGCGAGAGAGAGAGACACAGAGCGAGAGAGAGAGAGACACAGAGCGAGAGGGAGAGAGACACAGAGCGAGAGAGAGAGAGACGTACAGAGCGAGAGAGAGAGACGCACAGAGCGAGAGAGAGAGACGCACAGAGCGAGAGAGAGACGCACAGAGCGAGAGAGAGAGACGCACAGAGCGAGAGAGAGACGCACAGAGCGAGAGAGAGAGACGCACAGAGCGAGAGAGAGAGACGCACAGAGCGAGAGAGACACACAGAGCGAGAGAGAGAGAGACGTACAGAGCGAGAGAGAGAGACGTACAGAGAGAGAGAGAGAGACGTACAGAGCGAGAGAGAGAGAGACGCACAGAGCGAGAGAGAGAGAGACGTACAGAGCGAGAGAGAGAGAGACGTACAGAGCGAGAGAGAGAGAGAGACACAGAGCGAGAGAGAGAGACGCACAGAGCGAGAGAGAGAGAGACGCACAGAGCGAGAGAGAGAGAGACGTACAGAGCGAGAGAGAGAGAGAGAGAGTCGTACAGAGCGAGAGAGAGAGAGACGCACAGAGCGAGAGAGAGAGACACACAGAGAGAGAGAGAGAGAGACACAGAGCGAGAGAGAGAGACGCACAGAGCGAGAGAGAGAGAGACACACAGAGCGAGAGAGAGAGAGAGACAGAGCGAGAGAGAGAGACGCACAGAGAGAGAGAGAGAGAGACGTACAGAGCGAGAGAGAGAGAGACGCACAGAGCGAGAGAGAGAGAGACGCACAGAGCGAGAGAGAGAGAGAGACGCACAGAGCGAGAGAGAGAGACGCACAGAGCGAGAGAGAGAGACGTACAGAGCGAGAGAGAGAGAGAGACACACAGAGCGAGAGAGAGACACAGAGCGAGAGAGAGAGACGTACAGAGCGAGAGAGAGAGAGACGCACAGAGAGAGAGAGAGAGAGACGTACAGAGCGAGAGAGAGAGAGAGACACAGAGCGAAAGAGAGAGACGCACAGAGCGAGAGAGAGAGACGTACAGAGCGAGAGAGAGAGAGACACAGAGCGAAAGAGAGAGACGCACAGAGCGAGAGAGAGAGAGACACAGAGCGAGAGAGAGACGTACAGAGCGAGAGAGAGAGAGACACACAGAGCGAGAGAGAGAGACGCACAGAGCGAGAGAGAGAGAGACGCACAGAGAGAGAGAGAGAGACGTACAGAGCGAGAGAGAGAGACACAGAGCGAGAGAGAGAGACGCACAGAGCGAGAGAGAGGGAGACACACAGAGCGAGAGAGAGACACAGAGCGAGAGAGAGAGACGCACAGAGCGAGAGAGAGAGAGACACACAGAGCGAGAGAGAGACACAGAGCGAGAGAGAGAGACGTACAGAGCGAGAGAGAGAGAGACGCACAGAGAGAGAGAGAGAGAGAGACGTACAGAGCGAGAGAGAGAGAGAGACACAGAGCGAAAGAGAGAGACGCACAGAGCGAGAGAGAGAGACGTACAGAGCGAGAGAGAGAGAGAGACACAGAGCGAAAGAGAGAGACGCACAGAGCGAGAGAGAGAGAGACACAGAGCAAGAGAGAGAGAGACGTACAGAGCGAGAGAGAGAGAGACACACAGAGCGAGAGAGAGAGAGACACACAGAGCGAGAGAGAGAGAGACACACAGAGCGAGAGAGAGAGACGCACAGAGAGAGAGAGAGAGAGACGTACAGAGCGAGAGAGAGAGAGAGACACAGAGCGAGAGAGAGAGACGCACAGAGCGAGAGAGAGAGAGACACAGAGCGAGAGAGAGAGAGACGTACAGAGCGAGAGAGAGAGAGACACACAGAGCGAGAGAGAGAGACGCACAGAGCGAGAGAGAGAGAGACGCACAGAGCGAGAGAGAGAGAGACACACAGAGCGAGAGAGAGACGCACAGAGCGAGAGAGAGACGCACAGAGCGAGAGAGAGACGCACAGAACGAGAGAGAGAGAGACGTACAGAGCGAGAGAGAGACACACAGAGCGAGAGAGAGAGACGCACAGAGCGAGAGAGAGAGACGCACAGAGCGAGAGAGAGACGCACAGAGCGAGAGAGAGACGCACAGAGCGAGAGAGAGACGCACAGAACGAGAGAGAGAGACGCACAGAGCGAGAGAGAGAGACGTACAGAGCGAGAGAGAGAGAGACGCACAGAGCGAGAGAGAGAGAGACGCACAGAGCGAGAGAGAGAGACACACAGAGCGAGAGAGAGAGACACACAGAGCGAGAGAGAGAGAGACGCACAGAGCGAGAGAGAGAGAGAAGCACAGAGCGAGAGAGAGACACAGAGCGAGAGAGAGAGACGCACAGAGCGAGAGAGAGAGACGCACAGAGCGAGAGAGAGAGACGCACAGAGCGAGAGAGAGAGAGACGTACAGAGCGAGAGAGAGAGAGACGTACAGAGCGAGAGAGAGAGAGACGTACAGAGCGAGAGAGAGACGCACAGAGCGAGAGAGACGCACAGAGCGAGAGAGAGACGCACAGAGCGAGAGAGAGAGACGTACAGAGCGAGAGAGAGAGACACACAGAGCGAGAGAGAGACGCACAGAGCGAGAGAGAGAGACGTACAGAGCGAGAGAGACGTACAGCGCGAGAGAGAGAGAGACGCACAGAGAGAGAGAGAGAGAGACACACAGAGAGAGAGAGAGAGAGAGACGCACAGAGCGAGAGAGAGACGTACAGAGCGAGAGAGAGAGAGACGTACAGAGCGAGAGAGAGAGAGACGCACAGAGCGAGAGAGAGAGAGAGACGCACAGAGCGAGAGAGAGAGAGACACACAGAGCGAGAGAGAGACGCACAGAGCGAGAGAGAGAGACGTACAGAGCGAGAGAGAGAGACACACAGAGCGAGAGAGAGACGCACATAGCGAGAGAGAGAGAGACACAGAGCGAGAGAGAGAGACGCACAGAGCGAGAGAGAGAGAGACGTACAGAGCGAGAGAGAGAGAGACGTACAGAGCGAGAGAGAGAGAGACGCACAGAGCGAGAGAGAGAGAGACGTACAGAGCGAGAGAGAGAGAGACGCAGAGCGAGAGAGAGAGAGACGCACAGAGCGAGAGAGAGAGACGCACAGAGAGAGAGAGAGAGACGTACAGAGCGAGAGAGAGAGAGACGTACAGAGCGAGAGAGAGAGACGCACAGAGCGAGAGAGAGAGAGACGCACAGAGAGAGAGAGAGAGACGCACAGAGAGAGAGAGAGAGACGCACAGAGCGAGAGAGAGAGAGACGTACAGAGCGAGAGAGAGAGAGAGACACAGAGCGAGAGAGAGAGACGCACAGAGCGAGAGAGAGAGAGACACAGAGCGAGAGAGAGAGAGACGTACAGAGCGAGAGAGAGAGAGACACACATAGCAAGAGAGAGAGAGACGCACAGAGAGAGAGAGACGTACAGAGCGAGAGAGAGAGACACAGAGCGAGAGAGACGCACAGAGCGAGAGGGAGAGAGACACAGAGCGAGAGAGAGAGACACAGAGCGAGAGAGAGAGAGACACAGAGAGAGAGAGAGACGTACAGAGCGAGAGAGAGAGAGACACAGAGAGAGAGAGAGAGACGTACAGAGCGAGAGAGAGAGAGACGCACAGAGCGAGAGAGAGAGAGACGTACAGAGCGAGAGAGAGACGCACAGAGCGAGAGAGAGAGAGACGCACAGAGCGAGAGAGAGAGAGACGCACAGAGCGAGAGAGAGAGACGTACAGAGCGAGAGAGAGAGAGACACACAGAGCGAGAGAGAGAGACACAGAGCGAGAGAGAGAGACGCACAGAGCGAGAGAGAGAGAGACACACAGAGCGAGAGAGAGAGAGACGCACAGAGCGAGAGAGAGAGACACACAGAGCGAGAGAGAGAGACACACAGAGCGAGAGAGAGAGACACACAGAGCGAGAGAGAGAGAGACGCACAGAGCGAGAGAGAGAGACACACAGAGCGAGAGAGAGAGACACACAGAGCGAGAGAGAGAGAGACGCACAGAGCGAGAGAGAGAGAGACACAGAGCGAGAGAGAGAGACGCACAGAGCGAGAGAGAGAGACGCACAGAGCGAGAGAGAGAGACGTACAGAGCGAGAGAGAGAGAGACGTACAGAGCGAGAGAGAGACGTACAGAGCGAGAGAGACGCACAGAGCGAGAGAGAGAGACGTACAGAGCGAGAGAGAGAGACACACAGAGCGAGAGAGAGAGAGACGCACAGAGCGAGAGAGAGAGACGTACAGAGCGAGAGAGAGAGACGTACAGCGCGAGAGAGAGAGAGACGCACAGAGAGAGAGAGAGAGAGACACACAGAGCTAGAGAGAGAGAGACGTACAGAGCGAGAGAGAGAGAGACGTACAGAGCGAGAGAGAGAGACACACAGAGCGAGAGAGAGAGAGACGCACAGAGCGAGAGAGAGAGAGACGTACAGAGCGAGAGAGAGAGACACACAGAGCGAGAGAGAGAGAGACGCACAGAGCGAGAGAGAGAGACGTACAGAGCGAGAGAGAGAGAGACACAGAGCGAGAGAGAGAGACGCACAGAGCGAGAGAGAGACGCACAGAGCGAGAGAGAGAGAGACGTACAGAGCGAGAGAGAGTCGTACAGAGCGAGAGAGAGAGAGACGCACAGAGCGAGAGAGAGAGAGACACACAGAGAGAGAGAGAGAGACACAGAGCGAGAGAGAGAGACGCACAGAGCGAGAGAGAGAGAGACACACAGAGCGAGAGAGAGAGAGACAGAGCGAGAGAGAGAGACGCACAGAGAGAGAGAGAGAGAGACGTACAGAGCGAGAGAGAGAGAGACGCACAGAGCGAGAGAGAGAGAGACGCAGAGCGAGAGAGAGAGAGAGACGCACAGAGCGAGAGAGAGAGACGCACAGAGCGAGAGAGAGAGACGTACAGAGCGAGAGAGAGAGAGACGTACAGAGCGAGAGAGAGAGACGCACAGAGCGAGAGAGAGAGAGACGCACAGAGAGAGAGAGAGAGACGTACAGAGCGAGAGAGAGAGACACAGAGCGAGAGAGAGAGACGCACAGAGCGAGAGAGAGACACACAGAGCGAGAGAGAGAGACACAGAGCGAGAGAGAGAGACGCACAGAGCGAGAGAGAGAGAGACACACAGAGCGAGAGAGAGACACAGAGCGAGAGAGAGAGACGTACAGAGCGAGAGAGAGAGAGACGCACAGAGAGAGAGAGAGAGAGACGTACAGAGCGAGAGAGAGAGAGACACACAGAGCGAGAGAGAGAGACGCACAGAGAGAGACGTACAGAGCGAGAGAGAGAGAGAGACACAGAGCGAAAGAGAGAGACGCACAGAGCGAGAGACACAGAGCGAGAGAGAGAGAGACGTACAGAGCGAGAGAGAGAGAGACACACAGAGCGAGAGAGAGAGACGTACAGAGCGAGAGAGAGAGAGAGACACAGAGCGAGAGAGAGAGACGCACAGAGCGAGAGAGAGAGAGACGTACAGAGCGAGAGAGAGAGAGACACACAGAGCGAGAGAGAGAGACGCATAGAGCGAGAGAGAGAGAGACGCACAGAGCGAGAGAGAGAGAGACGCACAGAGCGAGAGAGAGAGAGACGTACAGAGCGAGAGAGAGAGACACAGAGCGAGAGAGAGAGACGCACAGAGCGAGAGGGAGAGAGACACAGAGCGAGAGAGAGAGAGACGTACAGAGCGAGAGAGAGAGAGACGCACAGAGCGAGAGAGAGAGAGACGCACAGAGCGAGAGAGAGAGACACACAGAGCGAGAGAGAGAGACACACAGAGCGAGAGAGAGAGACACACAGAGCGAGAGAGAGAGAGACGCACAGAGCGAGAGAGAGAGACACAGAGCGAGAGAGAGAGACGTACAGAGCGAGAGAGAGAGAGACGCACAGAGCGAGAGAGAGAGAGACGCACAGAGAGAGAGAGAGAGACGTACAGAGCGAGAGAGAGACGCACAGAGCGAGAGAGAGACGCACAGAACGAGAGAGAGAGACGCACAGAGCGAGAGAGAGAGACGTACAGAGCGAGAGAGAGAGAGACGCACAGAGCGAGAGAGAGAGAGACGCACAGAGCGAGAGAGAGAGACACACAGAGCGAGAGAGAGAGACACACAGAGCGAGAGAGAGAGAGACGCACAGAGCGAGAGAGAGAGAGACACAGAGCGAGAGAGAGAGACGCACAGAGCGAGAGAGAGAGACGCACAGAGCGAGAGAGAGAGACGTACAGAGCGAGAGAGAGAGAGAGACACAGAGCGAGAGAGAGAGAGACGCACAGAGCGAGAGAGAGACACACAGAGCGAGAGAGAGAGAGACGCACAGAGAGAGAGAGAGACACACAGAGCGAGAGAGAGACGCACAGAGCGAGAGAGAGAGAGACGTACAGAGCGAGAGAGAGAGATGCACAGAGCGAGAGAGACGCACAGAGCGAGAGAGAGACGCACAGAGCGAGAGAGAGAGACGTACAGAGCGAGAGAGAGAGACACACAGAGCGAGAGAGAGACGCACAGAGCGAGAGAGAGAGACGTACAGAGCGAGAGAGACGTACAGCGCGAGAGAGAGAGAGACGCACAGAGAGAGAGAGAGAGAGACACAGAGAGAGAGAGAGAGAGAGACGCACAGAGCGAGAGAGAGAGAGACGTACAGAGCGAGAGAGACACACAGAGCGAGAGAGAGAGAGACGCACAGAGCGAGAGAGAGACGTACAGAGCGAGAGAGAGACGCACAGAGCGAGAGACGCACAGAGCGAGAGAGAGAGACGTACAGAGCGAGAGAGAGAGAGACGCACAGAGCGAGAGAGAGACGCACAGAGCGAGAGAGAGAGAGAGACACACAGAGCGAGAGAGAGAGAGAGACGCACAGAGCGAGAGAGAGAGAGAGAGACACAGAGCGAGAGAGAGAGACGCACAGAGCGAGAGAGAGAGAGACGCACAGAGCGAGAGAGAGAGAGAGACGCACAGAGCGAGAGAGAGAGAGAGAGACACAGAGCGAGAGAGAGAGACGCACAGAGCGAGAGAGAGAGAGACGCACAGAGCGAGAGAGAGAGAGACGTACAGAGCGAGAGAGAGAGAGACGCACAGAGCGAGAGAGAGAGAGACGCACAGAGCGAGAGAGAGAGACGCACAGAGAGAGAGAGAGAGACGTACAGAGCGAGAGAGAGAGACACAGAGCGAGAGAGAGAGACGCACAGAGCGAGAGAGAGAGAGACACACAGAGCGAGAGAGAGAGACACAGAGCGAGAGAGAGAGACGCACAGAGCGAGAGAGAGAGAGACACACAGAGCGAGAGAGAGAGACACAGAGCGAGAGAGAGAGACACACAGAGCGAGAGAGAGAGAGACACAGAGCGAGAGAGAGAGAGACGCACAGAGCGAGAGAGAGAGAGACACACAGAGCGAGAGAGAGAGACACAGAGCGAGAGAGAGAGACGCACAGAGCGAGAGAGAGAGAGACACACAGAGCGAGAGAGAGAGAGACGCACAGAGAGAGAGAGAGTGACGTACAGAGCGAGAGAGAGAGAGACGTACAGAGCGAGAGAGAGACACAGAGCGAGAGAGAGAGACACAGAGCGAGAGAGAGAGAGACACACAGAGCGAGAGAGAGAGACACAGAGCGAGAGAGAGACACACAGAGCGAGAGAGAGAGAGACGCACAGAGAGAGAGAGAGTGACGTACAGAGCGAGAGAGAGAGAGACGTACAGAGCGAGAGAGAGACACAGAGCGAGAGAGAGAGACACAGAGCGAGAGAGAGAGAGACACACAGAGCGAGAGAGAGAGACACAGAGCGAGAGAGAGACACACAGAGCGAGAGAGAGAGAGACGCACAGAGAGAGAGAGAGTGACGTACAGAGCGAGAGAGAGAGAGAGAGAGAGAGAGACACACAGAGAGAGAGAGAGTGACGTACAGAGCGAGAGAGAGAGAGACACACAGAGCGAGAGAGAGAGACGCACAGAGCGAGAGAGAGAGAGACACACAGAGCGAGAGAGAGAGACGTACAGAGCGAGAGAGAGACACAGAGCGAGAGAGAGAGACACAGAGCGAGAGAGAGAGACGCACAGAGCGAGAGAGAGAGACGCACAGAGCGAGAGAGAGAGACGCACAGAGCGAGAGAGAGAGAGACGTACAGAGCGAGAGAGAGAGACGCACAGAGCGAGAGAGAGAGACGCACAGAGCGAGAGAGAGAGAGAGACGCACAGAGCGAGAGAGAGAGACGCACAGAGAGAGAGAGAGAGAGACACACAGAGCGAGAGAGAGAGAGACACACAGAGCGAGAGAGAGAGACGCACAGAGCGAGAGAGAGAGAGAGACGCACAGAGCGAGAGAGAGAGAGACGCACAGAGCGAGAGAGAGAGACACACAGAGCGAGAGAGAGAGAGACACACAGAGCGAGAGAGAGAGAGACACACAGAGCGAGAAAGAGAGAGACACACAGAGCGAGAGAGAGAGACGCACAGAGCGAGAGAGAGAGACGTACAGAGCGAGAGAGAGAGACGCACAGAGCGAGAGAGAGAGACGCACAGAGCGAGAGAGAGAGAGAGACGCACAGAGCGAGAGAGAGAGAGACGCACAGAGCGAGAGAGAGAGACACACAGAGCGAGAGAGAGAGAGACACACAGAGCGAGAGAGAGAGAGACACACAGAGCGAGAAAGAGAGAGACGCACAGAGCGAGAGAGAGAGACGCACAGAGCGAGAGAGAGAGAGACACACAGAGCGAGAGAGAGAGAGACACACAGAGCGAGAGAGAGAGAGACACACAGAGCGAGAGAGAGAGAGACACACAGAGCGAGAGAGAGAGAGACACACAGAGCGAGAGAGAGAGAGACGCACAGAGCGAGAGAGAGAGAGACACACAGAGCGAGAGAGAGAGAGACACACAGAGCGAGAGAGAGAGAGACGCACAGAGCGAGAGAGAGAGAGACACACAGAGCGAGAGAGAGAGAGACACACAGAGCGAGAGAGAGAGAGACGTACAGAGCGAGAGAGAGAGACGCACAGAGCGAGAGAGAGAGACGCACAGAGCGAGAGAGAGAGACACACAGAGCGAGAGAGAGAGAGAGACGCACAGAGCGAGAGAGAGAGACGCACAGAGAGAGAGAGAGAGACGCACAGAGCGAGAGAGAGAGAGAGAGAGAGACGCACAGAGCGAGAGAGAGAGAGACACACAGAGCGAGAGAGACACACAGAGCGAGAGAGAGAGACACACAGAGCGAGAGAGAGAGAGACACACAGAGCGAGAGAGAGAGACGCACAGAGAGAGAGAGAGAGAGAGAGAGACACACAGAGCGAGAGAGAGAGAGACGCACAGAGCGAGAGAGAGAGACACACAGAGCGAGAGAGAGAGACGCACAGAGCGAGAGAGAGAGAGACACACAGAGCGAGAGAGACGCACAGAGCGAGAGAGAGAGACGCACAGAGCGAGAGAGAGAGACGCACAGAGCGAGAGAGACACACAGAGCGAGAGAGAGAGACACACAGAGCGAGAGAGAGAGAGACACACAGAGCGAGAGAGAGAGAGACGCACAGAGCGAGAGAGAGAGAGACACACAGAGCGAGAGAGAGAGACGCACAGAGCGAGAGAGAGAGAGACACACAGAGCGAGAGAGAGAGAGACGCACAGAGCGAGAGAGAGAGAGACGCACAGAGCGAGAGAGAGACGCACAGAGCGAGAGAGAGACGCACAGAGCGAGAGAGAGAGAGACACACAGAGCGAGAGAGAGAGAGACGCACAGAGCGAGAGAGAGAGAGACACACAGAGCGAGAGAGACGCACAGAGCGAGAGAGAGAGACGCACAGAGCGAGAGAGAGAGACACACAGAGCGAGAGAGACGCACAGAGAGAGAGAGAGAGAGACACACAGAGCGAGAGAGAGAGAGACACACAGAGCGAGAGAGAGAGAGAGACGCACAGAGCGAGAGAGAGAGACGCACAGAGCGAGAGAGAGAGACACACAGAGCGAGAGAGACGCACAGAGCGAGAGAGAGAGACGCACAGAGCGAGAGAGAGAGAGACACACAGAGCGAGAGAGAGAGAGAGACGCACAGAGCGAGAGAGAGAGACACACAGAGCGAGAGAGAGAGAGACACACAGAGCGAGAGAGAGAGAGACGCACAGAGCGAGAGAGAGAGACACACAGAGCGAGAGAGAGAGAGACACACAGAGCGAGAGAGACGCACAGAGCGAGAGAGAGAGACACACAGAGAGAGAGAGAGAGACGCACAGAGCGAGAGAGAGAGAGACACACAGAGCGAGAGAGAGAGAGAGACGTACAGAGCGAGAGAGAGAGACACACAGAGCGAGAGAGAGAGACACACAGAGCGAGAGAGAGAGAGACACAGAGCGAGAGAGAGAGAGACACACAGAGCGAGAGAGACGCACAGAGCGAGAGAGAGAGACGCACAGAGCGAGAGAGAGAGAGACACAGAGCGAGAGAGAGAGAGACACACAGAGCGAGAGAGAGAGACGCACAGAGCGAGAGAGAGAGAGACACACAGAGCGAGAGAGAGAGACGCACAGAGCGAGAGAGAGAGAGACGTACAGAGCGAGAGAGAGAGAGACACACAGAGCGAGAGAGAGAGACGCACAGAGCGAGAGAGAGAGAGACACACAGAGCGAGAGAGAGAGACGCACAGAGCGAGAGAGAGAGAGACGTACAGAGCGAGAGAGAGAGAGAGACGCACAGAGCGAGAGAGAGAGAGACGCACAGAGCGAGAGAGAGAGAGACGCACAGAGCGAGAGAGAGACGCACAGAGCGAGAGAGAGAGACGCACAGAGAGAGAGAGAGAGACGCACAGAGCGAGAGAGAGAGAGACACACAGAGCGAGAGAGACGCACAGAGCGAGAGAGAGAGACGCACAGAGCGAGAGAGAGAGAGACACACAGAGCGAGAGAGACGCACAGAGCGAGAGAGAGAGACGCACAGAGCGAGAGAGAGAGACACACAGAGCGAGAGAGAGAGACACACAGAGAGAGAGAGAGAGACGCACAGAGCGAGAGAGAGAGAGACACACAGAGCGAGAGAGAGAGAGACGTACAGAGCGAGAGAGAGAGAGACGCACAGAGCGAGAGAGAGAGACACACAGAGCGAGAGAGAGAGAGACACACAGAGCGAGAGAGAGAGAGACGCACAGAGCGAGAGAGAGAGACGCACAGAGCGAGAGAGAGAGAGACGTACAGAGCGAGAGAGAGAGAGACGCACAGAGCGAGAGAGACACACAGAGCGAGAGAGAGAGACACACAGAGCGAGAGAGAGAGAGACGCACAGAGCGAGAGAGAGACGCACAGAGCGAGAGAGAGAGAGACACACAGAGCGAGAGAGAGACACACAGAGCGAGAGAGACGCACAGAGCGAGAGAGAGAGACGCACAGAGCGAGAGAGAGAGACACACAGAGCGAGAGAGAGAGACACACAGAGAGAGAGAGAGAGAGACGCACAGAGCGAGAGAGAGAGAGACACACAGAGCGAGAGAGAGAGAGACGTACAGAGCGAGAGAGAGAGAGACGCACAGAGCGAGAGAGAGAGACACACAGAGCGAGAGAGAGAGAGACACACAGAGCGAGAGAGAGAGAGACGCACAGAGCGAGAGAGAGAGACGCACAGAGCGAGAGAGAGAGAGAGACGTACAGAGCGAGAGAGAGAGAGACGCACAGAGCGAGAGAGACACACAGAGCGAGAGAGAGAGACACACAGAGCGAGAGAGAGAGAGACGCACAGAGCGAGAGAGAGACGCACAGAGCGAGAGAGAGAGAGACACACAGAGCGAGAGAGAGAGACGCACAGAGCGAGAGAGAGAGACGCACAGAGCGAGAGAGAGAGACACACAGAGCGAGAGAGAGAGACGCACAGAGCGAGAGAGAGACACACAGAGCGAGAGAGAGACGCACAGAGCGAGAGAGAGAGAGACACAAAGAGCGAGAGAGAGAGACACACAGAGCGAGAGAGAGAGAGACACAGAGCGAGAGAGAGAGAGACGCACAGAGCGAGAGAGAGACGCACAGAGCGAGAGAGAGACACACAGAGCGAGAGAGAGAGAGACGCACAGAGCGAGAGAGAGACACACAGAGCGAGAGAGAGAGACGCAGAGCGAGAGAGACGCACAGAGCGAGAGAGAGACGCACAGAGAGAGAGAGACGTACAGAGCGAGAGAGAGAGAGACGCACAGAGAGAGAGAGACGTACAGAGCGAGAGAGAGACGCACAGAGAGAGAGAGAGAGACGTACAGAGCGAGAGAGAGAGAGACGCACAGAGAGAGAGAGAGAGACGTACAGAGCGAGAGAGAGAGAGACGCACAGAGCGAGAGAGAGAGACGCACAGAGCGAGAGAGAGAGAGACACACAGAGCAAGAGAGAGAGAGAGACACAGAGCGAGAGAGAGAGAGACACACAGAGCGAGAGAGAGAGAGACACACAGAGCGAGAGAGAGAGAGACGTACAGAGCGAGAGAGAGAGAGACACACAGAGCAAGAGAGAGAGAGAGACACAGAGCGAGAGAGAGAGAGACACACAGAGCGAGAGAGAGAGAGACACACAGAGCAAGAGAGAGAGAGAGACACAGAGCGAGAGAGAGAGAGACACAGAGAGCAAGAGAGAGAGAGAGACACAGAGCGAGAGAGAGAGAGACACACAGAGCGAGAGAGAGAGAGACACACAGAGCAAGAGAGAGAGAGAGACACAGAGCGAGAGAGAGAGAGACACACAGAGCAAGAGAGAGAGAGAGACACAGAGCGAGAGAGAGAGAGACACACAGAGCGAGAGAGAGAGAGACACAGACACACACACACAGAGCGAGCGATGGAGAGAGACAGGATGATCAGGTACCTTGGCAAGGATTCGCTCCCCATCGTTATCCAGGATGAGGATTGCCTTCACGGTGTATAGGGTCGGTTCCTGTAACAACATTACAGCGAGTGTTGGTCACATTCAGACTAATCAAAATCTGGCATTTCCCTGGGCGACTCAATGCTTACCAGGTCACAACGAAACAAACTAATCCCACTGCCCCGCTCTCTCCCCATAGCCCTGTATCAATCCCAAACTAATCCCATTGCCCCACTCTCTCCCCATAGTCCTGCATCAATCCCCAAACTAATCCCACTGCCCCGCTCTCTCCCCATAGTCCTGTATCAATCCCCAAACTAATCCCACTGCCCCGCTCTCTCCCCACAGCCCTGTATCAATCCCCAAACTAATCCCACTGCCCCGCTCTCTCCCCATAGCCCTGTATCAATCCCCAAACTAATCCCACTGCCCCGCTCTCACCCCACAGTCCTGTATCAATCCCCAAACTAATCCCACTGCCCCGCTCTCTCCCCATAGCCCTGTATCAATCCCCAAACTAATCCCACTGCCCCGCTCTCTCCCCATAGTCCTGTATCAATCCCCAAACTAATCCCACTGCCCCGCTCTCTCCCCATAGCCCTGTATCAATCCCAAACTAATCCCACTGCCCCGCTCTCTCCCCATAGCCCTGTATCAATCCCAAACTCATCCCATTGCCCCACTCTCTCCCCATAGCCCTGTATCAATCCCCAAACTAATCCCACTGCACCGCTCTCTCCCCATAGTCTGTATCAATCCCCAAACTAATCCCACTGCCCCGCTCTCTCCCCATAGTCCTGTATCAATCCCCAAACTAATCCCACTGCCCCGCTCTCTCCCCATAGCCCTGTATCAATCCCCAAACTAATCCCACTGCCCCGCTCTCTCCCCACAGTCCTGTATCAATCCCCAAACTAATCCCACTGCCCCGCTCTCTCCCCATAGTCCTGTATCAATCCCCAAACTAATCCCACTGCCCCACTCTCTCCCCATAGTACTGTATCAATCCTCAAACTAATCCCACTGCCCCGCTCTCTCCCCATAGCCCTGTATCAATCCCCAAACTAATCCCACTGCCCCGCTCTCTCCCCATAGCCCTGTATCAATCCCCAAACTTATCCCACTGCCCCACTCTCTCCCCATAGCCCTGTATCAATCCCCAAACTAATCCCACTGCCCCGCTCTCTCCCCATAGTCCTGTGTCAATCCCCAAACTAATCCCACTGCCCCGCTCTCTCCCCATAGTCCTGTATCAATCCCCAAACTAATCCCACTGCCCCGCTCTCTCCCCATAGCCCTGTATCACTCCCCAAACTAATCCCACTGCCCCGCTCTCTCCCCATAGTCCTGTATCAATCCCCAAACTAATCCCACTGCCCCGCTCTCTCCCCATAGTCCTGTATCAATCCCCAAACTAATCCCACTGCCCCACTCTCCCCATAGTCCTGTATCAATCCTCAAACTAATCCCACTGCCCCGCTCTCTCCCCATAGCCCTGTATCAATCCCCAAAATAATCCCACTGCCCCACTCTCTCCCCATAGCCCTGTATCAATCCCCAAACTAATCCTACTGCCCCGCTCTCTCCCCATAGCCCTGTATCAATCCCAAACTAATCCCACTGCCCCGCTCTCTCCCCATAGCCCTGTATCAATCCCAAACTAATCCCACTGCCCCGCTCTCTCCCCATAGTGCTGTATCAATCCCAAACTAATCCCACTGCCCCGCTCTCTCCCCATAGTCCTGTATCAATCCCAAACTAATCCCACTGCCCCGCTCTCTCCCCACAGCCCTGTATCAATCCCAAACTAATCCCACTGCCCCGCGCTCTCCCCATAGCCCTGTATCAATCCCCAAACTAATCCCACTGCCCCGCGCTCTCCCCATAGTCCTGTATCAATCCCCAAACTAATCCCACTGCCCCGCGCTCTCCCCATAGTCCTGTATCAATCTCCAAACTAATCCCACTGCCCCGCACTCTCCCCACAGCCCTGTATCAATCCCCAAACAAATCCCACTGCCCCACGCTCTCCCCATAGCCCTGTATCAATCCCCAAACTAATCGTACTGCCCCGCACTCTCCCCACAGCCCTGTATCAATCCCCAAACTAATCCCACTGCCCCGCATCAATCCCCAAACTAATCCCACTGCCCCGCTCTCTCCCCATAGCCCTGTATCAATCCCCAAACGAATCCCACTGCCCCGCACTCTCCCCACAGACCTGTATCAATCCCCAAACGAATCCCACTGCCCCGCTCTCTCCCCATAGCCCTGTATCAATCCCCAAACTAATCCCACTGTCCCGCTCTCTCCCCATAGTCCTGTATCAATCCCCAAACTAATCCCACTGCCCCGCACTCTCCCCACAGCCCTGTATCAATCCCCAAACTAATCCCACTGCCCCGCTCTCTCCCCATAGCCCTGTATCAATCCCCAAACTAATCCCACTGCCCCGCTCTCTCCCCATAGCCCTGTATCAATCCCCAAACTAATCCCACTGCCCCGCTCTCTTCCCATAGCTCTGTATCAATCCCCAAACTAATCCCACTGCCCCGCTCTCTCCCCACAGCCCTGTATCAATCCCCAAACTAATCCCACTGCCCCGCTCTCTCCCCATAGCTCTGTATCAATCCCCAAACTAATCCCACTGCCCCACTCTCTCCCCATAGCCCTGTATCAATCCCAAACTAATCCCACTGCCCCACTCTCTCCCCATAGCCCTGTATCAATCCCAAACTAATCCCACTGCCCCGCGCTCTCCCCATAGCCCTTTATCAATCCCAAACTAATCCCACTGCTCCGCTCTCTCCCCATAGCCCTGTATCAATCCCCAAACTAATCCCACTGCCCCGCTCTCTCCCCATAGCCCTGTATCAATCCCCAAACTAATCCCACTGCCCCGCTCTCTCCCCATAGCCCTTTATCAATCCCAAACTAATCCCACTGCCCCGCTCTCTCCCCATAGCCCTTTATCAATCCCAAACTAATCCCACTGCCCCGCTCTCTCCCCATAGTCCTGTATCAATCCCCAAACTAATCCCACTGCCCCGCTCTCTCCCCGTAGCCCTGTATCAATCCTCAAACTAATCCCACTGCCCCGCTCTCTCCCCATAGCCCTGTATCAATCCCTAAACTAATCCCACTGCCCCGCTCTCTCCCCATAGCCCTGTATCAATCCCCAAACTAATCCCACTGCCCCGCTCTCTCCCCATAGCCCTGTATCAATCCCCAAACTTATCCCACTGCCCCACTCTCTCCCCATAGCCCTGTATCAATCCCCAAACTAATCCCACTGCCCCGCTCTCTCCCCATAGTCCTGTATCAATCCCCAAACTAATCCCACTGCCCCGCTCTCCCCATAGTCCTGTATCAATCCCCAAACTAATAACACTGCCCCGCTCTCTCCCCATAGCCCTGAATCAATCCCCAAACTAATCCCACTGCCCCGCTCTCTCCCCATAGTCCTGTATCAATCCCCAAACTATTCCCACTGCCCCGCTCTCTCCCCATAGTCCTGTATCAATCCCCAAACTAATCCCACTGCCCCACTCTCTCCCCATAGTCCTGTATCAATCCTCAAATTAATCCCAATGCCCCGCTCTCTCCCCATAGCCCTGTATCAATCCCCAAACTAATCCCACTGCCCCACTCTCTCCCCATAGCCCTGTATCAATCCCCAAACTAATCCGACTGCCCCGCTCTCTCCCCATAGCCCTGTATCACTCCCAAACTAATCCCACTGCCCCGCTCTCTCCCCATAGCCCTGTATCAATCCCCAAACTAATCCCACTGCCCCGCTCTCTCCCCATAGTCCTGTATCAATCCCAAACTAATCCCACTGCCCCTCTCTCCCCACAGTCCTGTATCAATCCCAAACTAATCCCACTGCCCCGCGCTCTCCCCATAGTCCTGTATCAATCCCCAAACTAATCGTACTGCCCCGCACTCTCCCCACAGCCCTGTATCAATCCCCAAACTAATCCCACTGCCCCGCATCAATCCCCAAACTAATCCCACTGCCCCGCTCTCTCCCCATAGCCCTGTATCAATCCCCAAACTAATCCCACTGCCCCGCACTCTCCCCACAGCCCTGTATCAATCCCCAAACTAATCCCACTGCCCCGCTCTCTCCCCATAGCCCTGTATCAATCCCCAAACTAATCCCACTGCCCCGCTCTCTCCCCATAGCCCTGTATCAATCCCCAAACTAATCCCACTGCCCCGCTCTCTCCCCATAGCCCTGTATCAATCCCCAAACTAATCCCACTGCCCCGCTCTCTCCCCATAGTCCTATCAATCCCAAACTAATCCCACTGCCCCACTCTCTCCCCATAGCCCTGTATCAATCCCAAACTAATCCCACTGCCCCGCGCTCTCCCCATAGTCCTGTATCAATCCCAAACTAATCCCACTGCCCCGCGCTCTCCCCATAGCCCTGTATCAATCCCCAAACTAATCCCACTGCCCCGCGCTCTCCCCATAGTCCTGTATCAATCCCAAACTAATCCCACTGCCCCGCGCTCTCCCCATAGTCCTGTATCAATCCCCAAACTAATCCCACTGCCCCGCACTCTCCCCATAGTCCTGTATCAATCTCCAAACTAATCCCACTGCCCCGCGCTCTCCCCATAGTCCTGTATCAATCCCAGACTAATCCCACTGCCCCGCGCTCTCCCCATAGTCCTGTATCAATCCCCAAACTAATCCCACTGCCCCGCTCTCTCCCCATAGTCCTGTATCAATCCCCAAACTAATCCCACTGCCCCGCTCTCTCCCCATAGTCCTGTATCAATCTCCAAACTAATCCCACTGCCCCGCGCTCTCCCCATAGTCCTGTATCAATCCCCAAACTAATCCCACTGCCCCGCGCTCTCCCCATAGTCCTGTATCAATCCCCAAACTAATCCCACTGCCCCGCTCTCTCCCCATAGTCCTGTATCAATCTCCAAACTAATCCCACTGCCCCGCTCTCTCCCCATAGTCCTGTATCAATCCCCAAACTAATCCCACTGCCCCGCGCTCTCCCCATAGTCCTGTATCTATCCCCAAACTAATCCCACTGCCCCGCTCTCTCCCCATAGTCCTGTATCAATCCCAAACTAATCCCACTGCCCCGCTCTCTCCCCATAGCCCTGTATCAATCCCCAAACTAATCCCACTGCCCCGCTCTCTCCCCATAGTCCTGTATCAATCCCCAAACTAATCCCACTGCCCCGCTCTCTCCCCATAGCCCTGTATCAATCCCCAAACTAATCCCACTGCCCCGCTCTCTCCCCATAGTCCTGTATCAATCCCCAAACTAATCCCACTGCCCCGCTCTCTCCCCATAGTCCTGTATCAATCCCAAACTAATCCCACTGCCCCACTCTCTCCCCATAGCCCTGTATCAATCCCCAAACTAATCCCACTGCCCCGCTCTCTCCCCATAGTCCTGTATCAATCCCCAAACTAATCCCACTGCCCCGCTCTCTCCCCATCGTCCTGTATCAATCCCAAACTAATCCCACTGCCCCGCTCTCTCCCCATAGCCCTGTATCAATCCCCAAACTAATCCCACTGCCCCGCTCTCTCCCCATAGTCCTGTATCAATCCCAAACTAATCCCACTGCCCCGCTCTCTCCCCATAGTCCTGTATCAATCCCCAAACTAATCCCACTGCCCCGCTCTCTCCCCATAGCCCTGTATCAATCCCAAACTAATCCCACTGTCCCGCTCTCTCCCCATAGTCCTGTATCAATCCCAAACTAATCCCACTGTCCCGCTCTCTCCCCATAGCCCTGTATCAATCCCCAAACTAATCCCACTGCCCCGCTCTCTCCCCATAGTCCTGTATCAATCCCCAAACTAATCCCACTGCCCCGCGCTCTCCCCATAGTCCTGTATCAATCCCCAAACTAATCCCACTGCCCCGCTCTCTCCCCATAGTCCTGTATCAATCCCCAAACTAATCCCACTGCCCCGCTCTCTCCCCATAGTCCTGTATCAATCCCAAACTAATCCCACTGCCCCACTCTCTCCCCATAGCCCTGTATCAATCCCCAAACTAATCCCACTGCCCCGCTCTCTCCCCATACCCAAACTAATCCCACTGCCCCGCTCTCTCCCCATAGTCCTGTATCAATCCCAAACTAATCCCACTGCCCCGCTCTCTCCCCATAGCCCTGTATCAATCCCCAAACTAATCCCACTGCCCCGCTCTCTCCCCATAGCCCTGTATCAATCCCCAAACTAATCCCACTGCCCCGCTCTCTCCCCATAGTCCTGTATCAATCCCCAAACTAATCCCACTGCCCCGCACTCTCCCCACAGCCCTGTATCAATCCCCAAACTAATCCCACTGCCCCGCTCTCTCCCCATAGCCCTGTATCAATCCCAAACTAATCCCACTGCCCCGCTCTCTCCCCATAGCCCTGTATCAATCCCCAAACTAATCCCACTGCCCCGCTCTCTCCCCATAGTCCTGTATCAATCCCCAAACTAATCCCACTGCCCCGCTCTCTCCCCATAGTCCTGTATCAATCCCCAAACTAATCCCACTGCCCCGCTCTCTCCCCATAGCCCTGTATCAATCCCAAACTAATCCCACTGCCCCGCTCTCTCCCCATAGTCCTGTATCAATCCCCAAACTAATCCCACTGCCCCGCTCTCTCCCCATAGCCCTGTATCAATCCCAAACTAATCCCACTGCCCCGCTCTCTCCCCATAGTCCTGTATCAATCCCCAAACTAATCCCACTGCCCCGCACTCTCCCCACAGCCCTGTATCAATCCCCAAACTAATCCCACTGCCCCGCTCTCTCCCCATAGTCCTGTATCAATCCCCAAACTAATCCCACTGCCCCGCGCTCTCCCCACAGCCGTGTCGTCTCCCCGATGTTGTCATGTTCCGCCGCTCCCCCCGGACCCTCCGTCACCACTCCGCGCCGTGTTCGAGGCCCCCGAATCAAAGTTCTGTGATGCACTGACTTTTAGTTATCGCAGTCGGAGTGGACGACAGAACTTCGGCTCGAGGGTCGGGCTCCTGCACCTGGCGTCCGGCCGATCGGTCCTCGTTCCGGCGGGGGCTCGGCGCATCGTGACCCTCGTAGGTCGGTGCTCCCTCCCGCACCGCAGCCCTCCGCGGAACTCGCGTGATTGTGCGTCGAGTCTTTGCCCTCGGTTCCACCCAATCCCCATCGCCGCCCCCCCAGGCCCCCCCCCCCCTCCGACCCCCGTCTCCTCCCCACATCCCGCCAGAAGGCATGAACTCCTAGCGTCCAAGCTGCACCCATTCCTCACGTTGGCACCCGAACGGCAGCTATTTAACTACAGGGTACGTCACAGCCAAGTCCTGATACTGTCCTCGCGGACACAAGATCCCCCCGCACGTTCACACACCAACGCTCACGCACCGACACACACACACATAAACACACACACACGCGCACAATCACACGCACGCACACACACAAACACACGCACGAACACACGCGCACACACACAAACACACACACGCAAACGCACACGCACAAACACAAACACGCGCACACACACGCACACGCAAACACACGCACACACGCACTCACGCAAACACACAAAAACGCGCACACACGCACACACGCACAAACACGCGCACGCACACACAAACACACACACATAAACACACACACATAAACACACACACATAAACACACACATAAACACACACATAAACACACACACATAAACACACACACAAACACACACACACAAACACACACACACAAACAAACACACACACACAAACACACACACAAACATAAACACACAAACACACACACATAAACACACACACATAAACACACACACATAAACACACACACATAAACACACACACATAAACACACACACATAAACACACACACAAACACACACATAAACACACACATAAACACACACATAAACACACACATAAACACACACATAAACACACACATAAACACACACATAAACACACACACAAACATAAACACACATAAACACACACACATAAACACACACACATAAACACACACAAACACACATAAAGACACACACACATAAACACACACACACATAAACACACACACACATAAACACACACACATATAAACACACAAACACACATAAACACACACACAAACACAAACACATAAACACACACACAGTCAGGGAGCAGCGATCAGGAGCCCTGGTTGATATACCGCCCCCCCCCCCACACAGGCGGCGAGTCTATCTGCATCAACTTGAGGTCCCCTCGCTCTCTCTCACTCCTCCCTTCCACCCCCCGCATTGTCTCTCCGCTCCGCCCCGGAGCCAGTTCCATGGGAGCTGGCCGTCGGGACTGACCCCGTCAACACCGACACTCACACTCCCGCTCTACGGGACTGACCCCGTCACTCCGCGATCCTTACACTCCCGCTCTACGGGACTGACACCATCCCTCACTCCCCAACCTTCACACTCGCACTCTACAGGACTCACCCCTTCAACACCGACCCTCACATTCTACAACAACAACTTGTAGTTATATAGCGCCTTTAACTTAGTAAAACGTCCAAAGGCGCATCACAGGAGCGATTATACAACAAAACTCGACACCGAGCCACAGGAGGATATATTGGGACAGCAGCTTGGTCACAGAGGTAGGTTTTAAGGAGCATCTAGAAGGAGGAGAGAGAGGTAGAGAGGCGGAGAGGTTTAGGGAGGGAGTTCCAGAGCTTGGGGCCCCAGGCAACAGAAGGCACGGCCACCGATGGTGGAGCGATTATAATCAGGGATGCTCAGGAGGGCACAATTAGAGGAGTGCAGAGATCTCGGGAGGTTGTGGGGCTGGAGGAGGTTACAGAGATAGGGAAGGGTGTAGGAGCTGGAGGTTACAGAGATAGGGAGGGGTGTAGGGGCTGGAGGAGGTTACAGAGATAGGGAGGGGTGTAGGGACTGGAGGAGATTACACAGATAGGGAGGGGTGTAGGGGCTGGAGGGGGTTACAGAGATAGGGAGGGGTGTAGGAGCTGGAGGAGGTTACAGAGATAGGGAGTGGTGCAGGGGCTGGAGGATGTTACAGAGATAGGGAGGGGTGTAGGGGCTGGAGGAGATTACACAGATAGGGAGGAGTGTCGGGGCTGGAGGTGGTTACAGAGATAGGGAGGGGTGTAGGGGTTAGAGATTACAGAGATAGGGAGGGGTGTAGGAGCTGGAGAAGGTTACGCAGATAGGGAGGGGTGTAGGGGCTGGAGGAGGTTACACAGATAGGGAGGGGGTTACAGAGATAGGGAGGGGTGGAGGGGGTTACAGAGATAGGGAGGGGTGTAGGGGCTGGAGGGGGTTACAGAGATAGGGAGGGATGTAGGTGCTGGAGGTTAGAGAGATAGGAAGGGGTGTAGATGCTGGAGGACGTTACAGAGATAGGGAGGGGTGTAGGGGCTGAAGGAGATTACACAGATAGGGAGGGGTGTAGGGGCTGGAGGAGATTACACAGATAGGGAGGGGTATAGGGACTTGAAGGGGTTACAGAGATAGAAACATACAAACATAGAAAATAGGTGCAGGAGTAGGCCATTCGAGCCTGCACCACCATTCAATATGATCATGGCTGATCATGCAACTTCAGTACCCCATTCCTGCTTTCTCTCCATACCCCTTGTTCTCTTTAGCCGTAAGGGCCACATCTAACTCCCTCTTGAAGATTTCCAATGAACTGGCATCAACAACTCTCTGTGGTAGAGAATTCCACAGGTTAACAACTCTCTGAGTGAAGAAGTTTCTCCTCATCTCGGTCCTAAATGGCTTACCCCTTATCCTAAGACTGTGACCCCTGGTTCTGGACTTCCCCAACATCGGGCACATTCTTTCCGCATCTAACCTGTCCAGTCCCGTCAGATTTTATACATTTCTATGAGATTACCTCTCATCCTTCTAAACTCCAGTGTATAAAGGCCCAGTCGATCCAGTCTCTCCTCATATGTTAGTCCTGCCATCCCGGGAATCAGTCTGGTGAACCTTCGCTGCACTCCCTCAATAGCAAGAATGTCCTTCCTCAGATTAGGAGACCAAAACTGAACACAATATTCCAGGTGAGGCCTCACCAAGGCCCTGTACAACTGCAGTAAGACCTCCCTGCTCCTGTTCTCAAATCCTCTCACTATGAAGGCCAGCATGCCATTTGCCTTCTTCACCGCCTGCTGTACCTGCATGCCAACCTTCAATGACTGATGTACCATGACACCCAGGTCTCGTTGCACCTCCCCTTTTCCTAATCTGCCGCCATTCATTAATATTCTGCCTTCGTGTTTTTGCCCCCAAAATGGATAACCTCACATTTATCCACATTATACTGCATCTGCCATGTATTTGCCCATTCACCTAACCTGTCCAAGTCACCCTGCAGCCTCTTAGCATCCCCCTCACAGCTCACACCGCCACCCAGCTTAGTGTCACATGCAAACTTGGAGATATTACACTCAATTCCTTCAACGAAATCGTTAATGTATATTGTAAATAGCTGGGGTCCCAGCACTGAGCCCTGCGGCACTCCACTAGTCACTGCCTGCCATTCTGAAAAGGACCCGTTTATCCCGACTCTCTGCTTCCTGTCTGCCAAACAGTTCTCTATCCACGTCAGTACATTACCCCCAATACCATGTGCTTTAATTTTGCACACCAATCTCTTGTGTGGGACCTTGTCAAAAGCCTTTTGAAAGTCCAAATACACCACATCCACTGGTTCTCCCTTGTCCACTCTGCTCGTTACATCCTCAAAAAATTCCAGAAGATTCGTAAAGCATGATTTCCCTTTCATAAATCCATGCTGACTTGGACCGATCCTGTCACTGCTTTCCAAATGCGCTGCTATTTCATCCTTAATGACTGATTCCAACATTTTCCCCACTACCGATGTCAGGCTGACCGGTCTATAATTACCCGCTTTCTTTCCCTCCTTTTTTAAAAAGTGGTGTTACGTTAGCTACCCTCCAGTCCATAGAAACTGATCCAGAGTCGATAAACTGTTGGAAAATGATCACCAATGCATCCACTATTTCTAGGGCCACTTCCTTCAGTACTCTGGGATGCAGACTATCAGGCCCCAGGGATTTATCAGCCTTCAATCCCATCAATTTGCCTAACACAATTTCCCGCTTTATAAGGATATCCTTCAGTTCCTCCTTCTCACTAGACCCACTGTCCCCTAATACATTCGGAAGGTTATTTGTGTCTTCTTTCGTGAGGACAGAATTGGTCAGCCATTTCTTTGCAGCCACTGCAAAAGACCTACGTTTGTCTTCACTAATCTTTTTCTCTTCACATATTTAAAGAAGCTTTTGCAGTCAGTTTTTATGTTCCCTGCAAGCTTCCATTTGTACTCTATTTTCCCCCTCTTAATTAAACCCTGAGTCTTCCTCTGTTGAATTCTAAATTTCTCCCAGTCCTCAGGTTTGTTGCTTTTTCTAGCCAATTTCTATGCCTCTTCCTTGGTTTTAACACTAGCCTTAATTTCCCTTGTCAGCCACGATTGAGCCACCTTTCCCAGTGGGTGTAGGGGCTGGAGGAGGTTACAGAGATAGGGAGGGGTGTAGAGTACAGAGATAGGGAGGGGAGAGTAGGGAGGGGTGTAGAGGGGCTGGAGGAGGTTACAGAGATAGGGAGGGGTGTAGGGGCTGGAGGAGGTTACAGAGATAGGGAGGGGTATAGAGGGGCTGGAGGAGGTTACAGAGATAGGGAGGGGTGTAGAGGCTGGAGGAGGTTACAGAGATAGGGAGGGGTGTAGAGGGGCTGGAGGAGGTTACAGAGAGAGGGAGGGGTGTAGAGGGGCTGGAGGAGGTTACAGAGATAGGGAGGGGTGTAGAGGGGCTGGAGGAGGTTACAGAGATAGGGAGGGGTGTAGGGGCTGGAGGAGGTTACAGAGATAGGGAGGGGTGTAGGGGCTGGAGATTAAAGAGATAGGGAGGGGGCGAGGAGGCCACGGAAGGATTTGTAAACAAGGATGGAGAATTTTGAAATCGAGCCATTGCTTAACCAGGAGCCAATGTAGGTCAGCGAGCACAGGGGTGATGGGTGAGCGGGACTCGGTGCGAGTGAGGACACGGGGACAGCCGAGTTTTGGATCACCTCTAGTTTACGTCGGGTAGAATGTGGGAGGCCAGCCAGGAATGCGTTGGAATAGTCAAGTCTGGAGGTAACAAAGGCACGGATGAGGGTTTCAGCAGCGGATGAGCTGAGGCAGGGGGCGGAGACGGGCGATGTTATGGAGGCTGGAAATAGGCGGGTTTAGTTACGCTGTGGATATGTGGCCGGGAGCTCAATACCGAGGTTGAAACAGAGAGTCCCACGCACCCCCAGTCTATGGGACTGACTCCCTCCGAATACGGCCACCAATACCGAAAAAGTCGATCCTTTTTGCGATAGATCAGTCACTATCCACATTCTCCCGACAGCACTCAATACCTTCCCTCTCCAGGATCACATTCCAACGCACGTTAAACTAATTTTCCACCTCCTTGTACTATTTCCCCAACCTCCGGAACATTCCAGCCCTTTCGCCCACAAATAAAAAACAGTGTACATGGCTCAGTGCAGGGTATTGTCTTCGCCGAGTCAGAAGGATGTAGGTTCAATTCCCAGCCCAGAGACTCGAGGCCATATTATGGGCCAACACACTCAGTGCAGGAATGAGGGAGCGCCGCACTGTCGGAGGGGCGGTACTGAGGGAGCGCCGCACTGTCGGAGGGGCAGTAGTGAGGGAGTGCCGCACTGTCGGAGGGGCAGTACTGAGGGAGCGCCGCACTGTCGGAGGGGCGGTACTGAGGGAGCGCCGCACTGTCGGAGGGGCGGTACTGAGGGAGCGCCGCACTGTCGGAGGGGCGGTACTGAGGGAGTGCCGCACTGTCGGAGGGGCAGTACTGAGGGAGCGCCGCACTGTCGGAGGGGCGGTACTGAGGGAGCGCCGTACTGTCGGAGGGGCAGTACTGAGGGAGTGCCGCACTGTCGGAGGGGCGGTACTGAGGGAGCGCCGCACTGTCGGAGGGGCGGTACTGAGGGAGCGCCGCACTGTCGGAGGGGCGGTACTGAGGGAGTGCCGCACTGTCGGAGGGGCGGTACTGAGGGAGCACCGCACTGTCGGAGGGGCGGTACTGAGGGAGCGCCGTACTGTCGGAGGGGCGGTACTGAGGGAACGCCGCACTGTCGGAGGGGCAGTACTGAGGGAACGCCGCACTGTCGGAGGAGCCGTCTTTCGGATGTGACGTTAAACCGAGGCCCCGTCTGCCTAGTTAGGGAGTGTGTTAAAAGATCCCACGGCCATTATTTTGAAGAAGAGCACTGGGGGCGAGGGCGCTGTTTAAACGCGTTCACCCCAGTGGCCTGGGGCCAATATTTACCCCTCAACACCAGCCAACAGCACAGCATCAATGCTCCTACATCTCACGTGCTGTGCATCTACTGAACAGCAACCACACCTCAAAGTAATGCTTGGTACACAAAGCGCTTTCAAACCCTTCAGCGGCGAGGCTATTGGATGCTCTGGCCCTCTACCCACACTGCTCAACCCTTTCTCTCTCCAGTCGCTACCCCCAGTTACCCCCTGGACCCAGTCACCATCTGGTGCAAAGGAAAGACTCGCACTTATCCAGCGCTTTTCATAACCTCGGGACTTTTTTTGGCATGCGGTCACTGGTAACAAACATAAGAATTGGCCATTCGGCCCCTCGAGCCTGCTCCGCCATTCACTAAGATCACGGCTGATCATCCACCTCAACTCCACTTCCCCACCCGATCCCTCGATTCCTCGAGTGTGCAAAAATGTAGCGATCCCAGCCTTGAATATACTCAACGACTGAGCCTCCACAGCCCTCTGGGGCAGGGAATTCCAAAGATTCACCCCCCTCTGAGTGAAGAAATTCCTCTTCATCTCAGTCCTAAATGGCCGACCCCTTATCCTGAGACTGTGTGACCCCTGGTTCTAGACTCCCCAGCCCGGGGGGAAACACCCTCCCTGCATCTACCCTGTCAATCCCCCTCAGAATCTGGTCTGTTTCAATGGGATCACCTCTCATTCTTCTAAACTCCAGAGAGTATCGGCCCATTTAGATGGAGAAAGATTGCAAAGTGCCGCAGTACAGCGGGACCTGGGGGTTACTTGTGCATGAAACACAAAAGGTTAGTATGCAGGTACAGCAAGTGATCAGGAAGGCCAATGGTATCTTGGCCTTTATTGCAAAGGGGATGGAGTATAAAAGCAGGGAAGTCTTGCTACAGTTACACAGGGTATTGGTGAGGCCACACCTGGAGTACTGCGTGCAGTTTTGGTCTCCATATTTACGAAAGGATATACTTGCTTTGGAGACAGTTCAGAGAAGGTTCACTCGGTTGATTCCGGAGATGAGGGGGTTGACTTATGAGGAAAGGTTGAGTAGGTTGGGCCTGTATTCATGGGAGCTCAGAAGAATGAGAGGTGATCTTATCAAAACGTATAAAAAATAATGAGGGGGCTCGACAAGGTGGATGCAGAGAGGATGTTTCCACTGATGGGGGAGACTAGAACTAGGGGGCATGGTCTTAGAATAAGGGGCCGCCCATTTAAAACTGAGATGAGGAGGAATTTCTTCTCTCAGAGGGTTGTAAGTCTGTGGAATTCTCTGCCCCAGAGAGCTGTGGAGGCTGGGACATTGAATATATTTAAGGCGGGAGATAGACAGATGTTTGAGCGATAAGGGAGTGAAGGGTTATGGGGAGCGGGCGGGGAAGTGGAGCTGAGTCCATGATCGGATCAGCCATGGTGGTATTAAATGGCGGAGCAGGCTCGAGGGGCCGAATGGCCTGCTCCTGCTCCTGTTTCTGATGTTCTTAACGCCCAGCCGAAGAAACACCAGTCTTGGGCCTGACGTGACGTGCTATGGCCGGTGCAACAGGGTTGACGTCAGTCTCTCTTACCTTCTCGCATTCCCCTCCGTCTCGCACACACTCTCTCTCTCTCTCCGGAAATACGTTCAATCCCCCGACACCCAACCCCTCCACCCCCTCTCTGTCAGCCCAACATCCTTTCTCACCCTCCGGGAGGCAGCAACACAGACAGACCCTGCCATCCGTTCCCCCACCCCAACTCATCGCGATCAGTGGGGTCATTGATTCAGAGGGTGATTTGGAGGGAGGGGGAACGCAAACAGATGGAAATTGGGGGAAAGTGGGGTGAAAAACGGGGAGGGGGTAAACTTGAATTAAATGGGGTAAAAATGAAGGAAGTTTGAGTAAAATGAGGCAAAAATGGGCGAACAATGAGGGAAGTGAGGGTAAAATTGGGGTACAATTGAAAAGGAAAACTTTCATTTATATTGACCACCAGACGTCCCAAAGCGCTTCACAGCCAATTAAGTACTTTTGGAGTGCAGTCACTGTTGTAATGTGGGAAACGCCAATTTGCGCACAGCAAGCTCCCACACACAGCAACGTGATAATGACCCAGATCGTCTGTTTTTGTCATGTTGAGATAAATATTGGGCAGGCAAATAAGAGAAAGGGGGATAGAATTGAGGAAAAAGGAGGTAAAGAACATAAGAAACAGGAGTCGGCCATTCGGCCCCTCGAGCCTGCTCCGCCATTTAATACCATCATGGCTGATCTGATCATGGACTCAGCTCCACTTCCCCGCCCGCTCCCCATAACCCTTCACTCCCTTATCGCTCAAACATCTGTCTATCTCCACCTTAAATATATTCAATGTCCCAGCCTCCACAGCTCTCTGGGGCAGAGAATTCCACAGATTTACAACCCTCTGAGAGAAGAAATTCCTCCTCATCTCAGTTTTAAATGGGCGGCCCCTTATTCTAAGACCATGCCCCCTAGTTCTAGTCTCCCCCATCAGTGGAAACATCCTCTGTGCATCCACCTTGTCAAGCCCCCTCATAATCTTATACGTTTCGATAAGATGGGATAAAATTGAGGTACAATTGAGAGAAAATAGGGTAAAATTGAGGGAAAGGGGTAAAATTGAGGGAGGGGTAAAATTGAAGGAGAAGGGGCAAGATGGGACAAAATTCAGGAACAATTGCGAGAAAGGGGGTAATGTTGATGTACAATCGAGGGAGAGGAGGCACAATCGAGGGAGAGGGAGCACAATGGGGTATAATTGGGGGAGAGGGATACAATGGGGAATATTTCAGGGAACAGTAGGGAATAGCTGGGGTACAATTGGGAGTATTTGGGGGTGCAGTGGGAAGTATTTGGGGGTACAATAGGGAATATTTGGGGGGGACAGTGGGGAATATTTGGGGGGTACAGTGGGGAATATTTTGGGGTACAATGGGGAATATTTGGGGGGGTACGATGGGGAATATTTGGGGGCACGATGGGGAATATTTGGGGGTACGATGTGGAATATTTGGGGGTACGATGGGGAATATTTGGGGTCACGATGGGGAATATTTTGGGGTACGATGGGGAATGTTTGGGGGTACGATGGGGAATATTTGGGGGTATGATAGGGAATATTTGGGGGTACGATGGGGAATATTTGGGGGGTACGATGGGGAATATTTGGGGGTACGATGGGGAATATTTGGGGGATACGATGGGGAATATTTGGGGGTATGATAGGGAATATTTGGGGTACGGTGGGGAATATTTGGGGGTATGGTGGGGAATATTTGGGGGTGCGATGGGGAATATTTGGGGTATGATAGGGAATATTTGGGGGTACGATGGGGAATATTTGGGGGGTACGATGGGGAATATTTGGGGGGTACGGTGGGGAATATTTGGGGGTACGATGGGGAATATTTGGGGGTACGATGGGGAATATTTGGGGGTACGGTGTGGAATATTTGGGGGTACGATGGGGAATATTTGGGGGTGCGGTGGGGAATATTTGGGGGTACGGTTGGGAATATTTGGGGGGTACGATGGGGAATATTTGGGGGGTACAATGGGGAGTATTTGGGGGATACAATGGGGAATATTTGAGGGAGTACAATGGGGAATATTTGGGGGTACAATTGGGAATATTTGGGTGTACAATGGGAGTATTTGGGGGTACAATGGGGAATATTTGGGGTACAATGGGGGAATATTTGGGGGTACAGTGGGGAATATTTGGGGGTACAATCGGGAATATTTGGGGGTACATTGGGGAGTATTTGGGGGTACAATGGGGAATATTCGGGGGTACAATGGGGAATATTTGGGGGTACAATGGGGAATATTTGAGGGAGTACGATGGGGAATATTTGGAGGATACAATGGGGAGTATTTGGGGGGATACAATGGGGAATATTTGGGGGGGGGGGTACAACGGGGACTATTTGGGGGTACAACGGAGAATATTTGGGGGTACAATGGGGAATATTTGAGGGTACAGTTGGGAATATTTGGGGGTACAACTGGGAATATTTTGGGGTACAATGGGGAATATTTGGGGGTACAATGGGGAGCATTTGGGGGTACAATGGGGAATATTTGGGGGGTACAATTGGGAATATTTGAGGGTACAACGGGGAATATTTGGGGGAGTATAATGGGGAATATTTGAGGTACAATTGGGAATATTTGGGGGTACAATGGGGAATATTTGGGGGTACAGTGGGGAATATTTGGGGGTACAATGGGGAATATTTGGGGGAATACAATGGGGAATATTTGGGGGTACAATGGGGAATATTTTGGGGTATAGTGGGGAATATTTGGGGGAGTACAATGGGGAATATTTGGGGGTACAATGGGGAATATTTGGGGGTACAATGGGGAATATTTGGGGGTACAGTGGAGAATATTTGGGGGTACACGGGAATATTTGGGGGGTACAATGGGGAATATTTGGGGGGTACAATGGGGAATATTTGGGGGTATAATGGGGAATATTTGGGGGAGTACAATGGGGAATATTTGGGGGTACAATGGGGAATATTTGGGGGGTACAATGGGGAATATTTGGGGGTACAGTGGAGAATATTTGGGGGTACACTGGGAAATATTTGGGGGGTACACTGGGAAATATTTGGGGGGTACAATGGGGAATATTTGGGGGGTACAATGGGGAATATTTGGGGGAGTACAATGGGGATTATTTGGGGGGCACAATGGGGAATATTTGGGGGAGTACAATGGGGAATATTTGGGGGAGTACAATGGGGAATATTTGGGGGTACAATGGGGAATATTTGGGGGTATAGTGGGGAATATTTGGGGGAGTACAATGGGGAATATTTGGGGGAGTACAATGGGGAATATTTGGGGGTACAATGGGGAATATTTGGGGGGTACAATGGGGAATATTTGGGGGAGTACAATGGGGAATATTTGGGGGTACAATGGGGAATATTTGGGGGTATAGTGGGGAATATTTGGGGGAGTACAATGGGGAATATTTGGGGGGTACAATGGGGAATATTTGGGGGAGTACAATGGGGAATATTTGGGGGTATAGTGGGGAATATTTGGGGGAGTACAATGGGGAATATTTGGGGGAGTACAATGGGGAATATTTGGGGGGGTACAATGGGGAATATTTGGGGGGTACAATGGGGAATATTTGGGGGGCACAATGGGGAATATTTGGGGGAGTACAATGGGGAATATTTGGGGGGTACAATGGGGAATATTTGGGGGGCACAATGGGGAATATTTGGGGGGGGTACAATGGGGAATATTTGGTGGGGGGGGGGGGTACAATACCTTGCTCCCCCAGGCCGCGCCTCCCCCCCGGCCCGCCGCACTACGCGAGGCCCAGGCTTGCGGGCGCGCACTAGGCCCGGGCCCCGGGGGGAGAGCCCCTGGAGGCGGGGAGGGAGACCCCGCGGGTGTGTGTGTGTGTGTGTGAGGGGAGTGTCTCCCCTCCCTCATTCCCTCATTCCCCTCCCTCATTCCCCTCTCCCTCTCCCTCCATTCCTCCCTCTCTCACCAGCGCCAGCGCCTCCATCTTGATTCGCCCGCTGTCGACGTGGAGCCGTTCCCCCGTCCCCGGCCTGTCAATCATCCGCCCTCGCCCCGCCCCCTTTTCCTTGCTCTCCGCCAATCGCCGCGCCGCTCGGTGATGTCAGTCACATCGACAGAGCCGCCCCTTCTCTCCGACTGTCACAGGGGGGGGAACTGGGCTCCGCCCCCTCTCTCGCTCTCCGCCAATCAGTGAGCTCCGAGTGATGTCAGTCACAAAGGGAAGACCCCGCCCCCTTCTCTCGAGCCCGCTCCTCTCCCCAACTGTCACAGTGGGGGGGACTGGGCTCCGCCCCCTCTCTCGCTCTCCGCCAATCAGTGAGCTCCGAGTGATGTCAGTCACAAAGGGAAGACCCCGCCCCCTTCTCTCGAGCCCGCTCCGCTCCCCAACTGTCACAGTGGGCTGGATACGCCCCCTCTCTCTCTCCACCAATCAGTGAGGCTCCAGGTGATGTCACTCATACACAAGGGCACCGCCCCCTTCTCTCCGTGCCCGCTCCTCTCCCCAACTGTCACAGGAGACTGGGCTCCGCCCCCGCTCCACTCTCCTCCAATCACTGAGGCTCCGGGTGATGTCAGTCACTAAGATGGTCCCCGCCCCCTTCTCGCGAGCCCCCGCTCCTCCCCCAACTATCAAAAGGGACTGGACACGCCCCCTACTCCCTCCCCCACCAATCAGTGAGGCGCTGCATAATGTCAGTGTTGAAGACGGTCCCCGCCCCCTTCTCTCGAGCCCCGCTCCTCCCACAACTCTCACCGGGAATGAACCCCGCCCCTCCTCTCTCTCCGCCAATCAGTGAGCAGCTGGGTGATGTCAGTCATTCAGAAGGACACCGCCCACTCTCCCGCTCCTGTCAGTCAAAACCAAAGGGTCCCGCCTCGCAACCTCTCCGCCAATCAGCGAGCTGCAGCAAGAGTGACCCCGCCCCTTTCCTCGAGCCGTCTCCTCCCCAACTGTCAAAGGGGACGGTTTCCCGCCGCCTCCTCTCTCCACCAATCAGTGAGCTGCAGTAACAGAGACCCCGCCCCTTCTCTGGAACCCTCTTCCCCCCCCCAACTGTCAAAGGGACTGGGCTCCGCCCCCCTCCACACGCCAGCCAATCGGTGAGCAGTCCCCGGGGCCATGCCCCTCCCCCCCGGGGCAGTGGTCCTCAGCACCATCGGGAGGCGGGGCCTCCCCTGCACTCAAACCCGCCCCCAATCCCACCGCCCTCCGCCAGCGAGCCAATGGGGCGAAGCCGCTCGAGGCGGAGGCACAGCAAGATCCCATACCGCCCCCTGGAGCCGCTTACATCAGGAACAGCAAGATCCCATTCCGCCCCCTGGAGCCGCTTACATCAGGAACAGCAAGATCCCATTCCGCCCCCTGGAGCCGCTTACATCAGGAACAGCAAGATCCCATTCCGCCCCCTGGAGCTGCTTACATCAGGAACAGCAAGATCCCATACCGCCCCCTGGAGCCGCTTACATCAGGAACAGCAAGATCCCATACCGCCCCCTGGAGCCGCTTACATTAGGAACAGCAAGATCCCATACCGCCCCCTGGAGCCGCTTACATCAGGAACAGCAAGATCCCATACCGCCCCCCTCAAGCCGCTTACATCAGGAACAGCAAGATCCCATACCGCCCCCTGGAGCCGCTTACATCAGGAACAGCAAGATCCCATTCCGCCCCCTCAAGCCGCTTACATCAGGAACAGCAAGATCCCATTCCGCCCCCTCAAGCCGCTTACATCAGGAACAGCAAGATCCCATACCGCCCCCCTCAAGCCGCTTACATCAGGAACAGCAAGATCCCATTCCGCCCCCTGGAGCCGCTTACATCAGGAACAGCAAGATCCCATTCCGCCCCCTCAAGCCGCTTACATCAGGAACAGCAAGATCCCATTCCGCCCCCTGGAGCCGCTTACATCAGGAACAGCAAGATCCCATACCGCCCCCTGGAGCCGCTTACATCAGGAACAGCAAGATCCCATACCGCCCCCTGGAGCCGCTTACATCAGGAACAGCAAGATCCCATACCGCCCCCCTCAAGCCGCTTACATCAGGAACAGCAAGATCCCATTCCGCCCCCTGGAGCCGCTTACATCAGGAACAGCAAGATCCCATACCGCCCCCTGGAGCCGCTTACATCAGGAACAGCAAGATCCCATACCGCTCCCTGGAGCCGCTTACAACAGGAACAGCAAGATCCCATTCCGTCCCCTGGAGCCAGTTACATCAGGAACAGCAAGATCCCATACCGTCCCCTGGAGCCAGTTACATCAGGAACAGCAAGATCCCATACTGCCCCCTGGAGCCAGTTACATCAGGAACAGCAAGATCCCATACTGCCCCCTGGAGCCGCTTACATCAGGAACAGCAAGATCCCATACCGCCCCCTCAAGCCGGTTACATCAGGAACAGCAAGATCCCATTCAGTCCCCGGTGTCTCTCAGTCCACTCTCCCTCAGGGAGATATCTGTACACTGACTGGTGTCGCTCAGTCCCTCTCTCTCAGGGAGATATCTGTACACTGACTGGTGTCTCTCAAATCCCCTCTCCCTCAGGGAGATATCTGTACACCGACTAGTGTCTCTCAGTCCCCTCTCCCTCAGGGAGATATCTGTACACTGACTGGTGTCTCTCAGTCCCTCTCTCTCAGGGAGATATCTGTACACTGACTGGTGTCTCTCAGTCCCTCTCCCTCAGCGGGATATCTGTACACTGACTGGTGTCTCTCATAGAAACATAGAAACATAGAAAATAGGTGCAGGAGCAGGCCATTCAGCCCTTCTAGCCTGCACCGCCATTCAATGAGTTCATGGCTGAACATGAAACTTCAGTACCCCCTTCCTGCTTTCTCGCCATAACCCTTGATCCCCCGAGTAGTAAGGACTTCATCTAACTCCCTTTTGAATATATTTAGTGAATTGGCCTCAACTACTTTCTGTGGTAGAGAATTCCACAGGTTCACCACTCTCTGGGTGAAGAAGTTTCTCCTCATCTCGGTCCTAAATGGCTTACCCCTTATCCTCAGACTGTGACCCCTGGTTCTGGACTTCCCCAACATCGGGAACATTCTTTCTGCATCTAACCTGTCTAAACCCGTCAGAATTTTAAACGTTTCTATGAGGTCCCCTCTCATTCTTCTGAACTCCAGTGAATACAATCCCAATTGATCCAATCTTTCTTGATAGGTCAGTCCCGCCATCCCGGGAATCAGTCTGGTGAACCTTCGCTGCACTCCCTCAATAGCAAGAATGTCCTTCCTCAAGTTAGGAGACCAAAACTGTACACAATACTCCAGGTGTGGCCTCACCAAGGCCCTGTACAACTGTAGCAACACCTCCCTGCCCCTGTATTCAAATCCCCTCGCTATGAAGGCCAACATGCCATTTGCTTTCTTAACCGCCTGCTGTACCTGCATGCCAACCTTCAATGACTGATGTACCATGACACCCAGGTCTCGTTGCACCTTCCCTTTTCCTAATCAGTCCCCTCTCCCTCAGGGAGATATCTGTACACTGACTGGTGTCTCTCAGTCCCCTCTCCCTCAGGGAGATATCTGTACACTGACTGGTGTCTCTCAGTCCCCTCTCCCTCAGGGAGATATCTGTACACTTGACTGGTGTCTCTCAGTCCCCTCTCCCTCAGGGAGATATCTGTACACTGACTGGTGTCTCTCAGTCCCTCTCCCTCAGCGAGATATCTGTACACTGACTGGTGTCTCTCAGTCCCTCTCCCTCAGCGAGATATCTGTACACTGACTGGTGTCTCTCAGTCCCTCTCCCTCAGCGAGATATCTGTACACTGACTGGTGTCTCTCAGTCCCTCTCCCTCAGGGAGATATCTGTACACCGACTGGTGTCTCTCAGTCCCCTCTCCCTCAGGGAGATATCTGTACACCGACTGGTGTCTCTCAGTCCCCTCTCCCTCAGGGAGATATCTGTACACTGACTGGTGACTCTCAGTCCCCTCTTCCTCAGGGAGATATCTGTACACCGACTGGTGTCTCTCAGTCCACTCTCCCTCAGGGTGATATCTGTACACTGACTGGTGTCTCTCAGTCCCTCTCTCTCAGGGAGATATCTGTACACTGACTGGTGTCTCTAAGTCCCCTCTCCCTCAGGGAGATATCTGTACACCAACTGGTGTCTCTCAGTCCCCTCTCCCTCAGGGAGATATCTGTACACTGACTGGTGTCTCTCAGTCCCCTCTCCCTCAGGGAGATATCTGTACACTGACTGGTGTCTCTCAGTCCCCCCTCTGTCTCAGGGAGATATCTGTACACTGACTGGTGTCTCTCAGTCCCCTCTCCTTCAGGGAGATATCTGTACACTGACTGGTGTCTCTCAGTCCCCTCTCCCTCAGGGAGATATCTGTACACTGACTGGTGTCTCTCAGTCCCCTCTCCCTCAGGGAGATATCTGTACACTGACTGGTGTCTCTCAGTCCCCTCTCCCTCAGGGAGATATCTGTACGCTGACTGGTGTCTCTCAGTCCCTCTCTCTCAGGGAGATATCTGTACGCTGACTGGTGTCTCTCAGTCCCTCTCCCTCAGGGTGATATCTGTACACTGACTGGTGTCTCTCAGTCCCCTCTCCCTCAGGGAGATATCTGTACACTGACTGGTGTCTCTCAGTCCCCCCTCTCTCCCTCGGGGAGATATCTGTACACTGACTGGTGTCTCTCAGTCCCCTCTCCCTCAGGGAGATATCTGTACACTGACTGGTGTCTCTCAGTCCCCCCTCTCTCCCTCAGCGAGATATCTGTACACCAACTGGTGTCTCTCAGTCCCCTCTCCCTCAGGGAGATGTCTGTCCACCGACTGGTGTCTCTCAGTCCCCTCTCTCTCAGGGTGATATCTGTACACTGACTGGTGTCTCTCAGTCCCCTCTCCCTCAGGGAGATATCTGTACGCTGACTGGTGTCTCTCAGTCCCTCTCTCTCAGGGTGATATCTGTACACTGACTGGTGTCTCTCAGTCCCCTCTCCCTCAGGGAGATATCTGTACACTGACTGGTGTCTCTCAGTCCCCTCTCCCTCAGGGAGATATCTGTACGCTGACTGGTGTCTCTCAGTCCCCTCTCCCTCAGGGTGATATCTGTACACTGACTGGTGTCTCTCAGTCCCCTCTCCCTCAGGGAGATATCTGTACACTGACTGGTGTCTCTCAGTCCACTCTCCCTCAGGGTGATATCTGTACGCTGACTGGTGTCTCTCAGTCCCTCTCTCTCAGGGAGATATCTGTACGCTGACTGGTGTCTCTCAGTCCCCTCTCCCTCAGGGAGATATCTGTACACTGACAGACCAATTGAACAAATACCTTTGTTCTGTCTTCTCGAAGGAAGGCACAAATAACGTTCTTGAAATACTATGGGACCGAGGGTTGAGTGAGAAGGAGGAACTGAAGGATATCCTTGTTAGTCAGGAAATTGTGTTAGGGAAATTGATGGGGTTAAAGGCCGATAAATCCCCAGGGCCTAATAGTCTGCATCCCAGAGTACTTAAGGAATAGTGGATGCATTGGTGATCATTTTCCAACAGTCTATCGACTCTGGATCAGTTTCTATGGACTGGAGGGTAGCTAATGTAACACCACTTTTTAAAAAAGGAGGGAGAGAGAAAACGGGTAATTATAGACCGGTCAGCCTGACATCAGTAGTGGGGAAAATGTTGGAATCAATCATTAAAGATGAAATAGCAGCGCATTTGGAAAGCAGTGACAGGATCGGTCCAAGTCAGCATGGATTTATGAAAGGGAAATCATGCTTGACAAATCTTCTGGAATTTTTTGAGGATGTAACTAGTAGAGTGGAAAAGGGAGAACCAGTGGATGTGGTGTATTTGGACTTTCAAAAGGCTTTTGACAAGGTCCCACACAAGAGATTAGTGTGCAAAATCAAAGCACATGGTATTGGGGGTAATGTACTGACGTGGATAGAGAACTGGTTGGCAGACAGGAAGCAGAGAGTCGGGATAAACGGGTCCTTTTCAGAATGGCAGGCAGTGACTAGTGGAATGCCGCAGGGCTCAGTGCTGGGACCCCAGCTATTTACAATATACATCAATGATTTAGATGAAGGAATTGAGTGTAATATCTCCAAGTTTGCAGATGACACTAAGCTGGGTGGTGGTGTGAGCTGTGAGGGGGATGCTAAGAGGCTGCAGGGTGACTTGGACAGGTTAGGTGAATGCGCAAATACATGGCAGATGCAGTAAAATGTGGATAAATGTGATGTTATCCATTTTGGGGGCAAAAACAGGAAGGCAGAATATTATCTGAATGGAGGCAGATTAGGAAAAGGGGAGGTGCAGCGAGACCTGGGTGTCATGGTACATCAGTCATTGAAAGTTGGCATGCAGGTACAGCAGGCGGTGAAGAAGGCAAATGGCATGTTGGCCTTCATAGCGAGAGGATTTGAGAACAGGAGCAGGGAGGTCTTACTGCAGTTGTACAGGGCCTTGGTGAGACCTCACCTGGAGTATTGTGTTCAGTTTTGGTCTCCTAATCTGAGGAAGGACATTCCTGGTATTGAGGGAGTGCAGCGAAGGTTCACCAGACTGATTCCTGGGATGGCAGGACTGACATATGAAGAAAGACTGGATCGACTGGGCCTGTATTCACTGGAGTTTAGAAGAATGAGAGGGGATCTCATAGAAACATATAAAATTCTGACGGGATTGGACAGGTTAGATGCAGGAAGAATGTTCCTGAAGTTGGGGAAGTCCAGAACCAGGGGTCACAGTCTAAGGATTAGGGGTAAACCATTTAGGACCGAGATGAGGAGAAACTTCTTCACTCAGAGAATTGTGAACCTGTGGAATTCTCTACCACAGAGAGTTGTTGAGGCCAGTTCGTTGGACATATTCAAAAGGGAGTTAGATGTGGCCCTTACGGCTAAAGGGATCAAGGGGTATGGAGAGAAAGCAGGAATGGGGTACTGAAGTTGCATGATCAGCCATGATCATATTGAATGGTGGTGCAGGCTCGAAGGGCCGAATGGCCTACTCCTATTTTCTATGTTTGTATGTTTCTATGACTGGTGTCTCTCAGTCCCTCTCCCTCGGGGAGATATCTGTACACTGACTGGTGTCTCTCAGTCCCTCTCCCTCAGGGAGATATCTGTACACTGACTGGTGTCTCTCAGTCCCGCTCCCTCAGGGAGATAATCTGTACACTAACTGGTGTCTCTCAGTCCCTCTCTCTCAGGGAGATATCTGTACACTGACTGGTGTCTCTCAGTCCCTCTCCCTCAGGGAAATATCTGTACACTGACTGGTGTCTCTCAGTCCCCTCTCCCTCAGGGAGATATCTGTACACTGACTGGTGTCGCTCTGTCCCGCTCCCTCAGGGAGATATCTGTACACTGACTGGTGTCTCTCAGTCCCTCTCCCTCAGGGAGATATCTGTACACTGACTGGTGTCTCTCAGTCCCTCTCCCTCAGGGAGATATCTGTACACTGACTGGTGTCTCTCTGTCCCTCTCCCTCAGGGAGATATCTGTACACTGACTGGTGTCTCTCTGTCCCTCTCCCTCAGGGAGATATCTGTACACTGACTGGTGTCGCTCTGTCCCGCTCCCTCAGGGAGATATCTGTACACTGACTGGTGTCTCTCAGTCCCGCTCCCTCAGGGAGATATCTGTACACTGACTGGTGTCTCTCAGTCCCGCTCCCTCAGGGAGATATCTGTACACTGACTGGTGTCTCTCAGTCCCTCTCCCGCAGGGGGAAATATCTGTACACTGACTGGTGTCTCTCAGTCCCTCTCCCTCGGGGAGATATCTGTACACTGACTGGTGTCTCTCAGTCCCTCTCCCTCAGGGGGAAATATCTGTACACTGAGTAGTATTACCGAGGTCTGATTCTGCTTTCGCCAGCATGGATAGTATTCTCCATATGTTGCTCTTGGAATGTCTTATTGCGCCAGAGTTCAGGATGTTGTTGCTTGGGGCACGATTATCAAGATAATATGTGTGGTTTTCCGTTACAGAGTACTCATTTCATAACCTCGTAGCACATTTTAACAGACTTTAGCTAACCGTATTTCACAATTACGGGAAGTGAAGGCAGCCCCAATGTGCCGAGCAGTGTGCTCTCGGTGAATCCGTGGTTATTCCCACTCTTCCCGGATGGGTGGGAGCATGATGGTTCATCCCACTCTCCCCAGACCACGCATCCCTGATTCCTGTTGCATGGGGGGAGGGGAGGTTTGGGGCACGCGGCTGTGAGTTCAGTGAGAAGACGGAGCGGGGGTTGGGGGGGGCATTGGGGGTGGGTGGGGAAACAGACATGTGCAGCAGGGAAATACAGCAGCATTTCAATGTACCATAATACCCCGGGTACAAGTCGCTGCCTCTTTTTTTTTCAATTGTTTCTGGTTGAGCAATAAACTTTGTGAGTGGCAGGTTTGCTCAGGGGGAAAAGAACACTGAAATTGTGAGGTTATCCACTTTGGCGGAAAAAATAAAAAAGCAAATTATAATTTAAATGGAGAAAAATTGCAAAGTGTTGCTCTGCAAAGGGACCTTGTTCATGAAACACAAAATGTTAATATGCAGGAACAGCAAGTGATCAGGAAGGCCAATGGAATGTTGGCCTTTATTGCAAAGGGGATGGAGTATAAAAGCAGGGAAGTCTTGCTACAGTTATACAGGGTATTGGTGAGGCCTCACCTGGAGTACTGCGTGCAGTTTGGTCTCCGTATTTACGAAAGGATATACTTGCTTTGGAGGCAGTTCAGAGAAGGTTCACTCGGTTGATTCCGGAGATGAGGGGGTTGA
This sequence comes from Pristiophorus japonicus, assembly GCF_044704955.1. Lineage (NCBI taxonomy): Eukaryota > Metazoa > Chordata > Chondrichthyes > Pristiophoridae > Pristiophorus > Pristiophorus japonicus. The sequence continues at coordinate 166,707 of NW_027254481.1, forward strand.
CTTATGAGGAAAGGTTGAGTAGGTTGGGCCTCTACTCATTGGAGTTCAGAAGAATGAGAGGCGATCTTATAGAAAGGTATAAGATTATGAGGGGGGCTCGACAAGGTGGATGCAGAGAGGATGTTCCCACTGATGGGGGAGACTGGAACTAGGGGGCTTGGTCTTAGAATAAGGGGCCGCCCATTTAAAACTGAGATGAGGAGGAATTTCTTCTCTCAGAGGGTTGTAAATCTGTGGAATTCTCTGCCCCAGAGAGCTGTGGAGGCTGGGACATTGAATAAATTTAAGGTGGAGATAGACAGATTTTTGAGCGATAAGGGAGTGAAGGGTTATGGGGAGCGGGCGGGGAAGTGGAGCTGAGTCCATGATCGGATCAGCCATGATCGTATTAAATGGCGGAGCAGGCTTGAGGGGCCGTATGGCCGACTCCTGCTCCTGTTTCTGATGGTCTTATGAAACAGTGGTCTTCAACCTCGAGGGTACCTAAACTACATTTGGATTCTGATGAAGGGTTATTGATCTGAAACGTTAACTCTGTTTCTCTCCACAGATGCTGCCTGACCCACTGAGATTTACAGCAGTTTCTGTTTTTATATTTCTTCTGGGTTGGATTGGCATGTACCCAGTGAACTGGGTGGAGTTAAGTTGGGTTGCATTGAGTTGGGTTGGGTTGCGTTGGGTTGAGTTGAGTTGGGTTGAGCTGCGTTGAGTTGGGTTGGGTTGAGTTGGATTGAGCTGAGTTGGGTTGAGTTGAGTTGGGTTGAGTTGGGTTGGATTGAGCTGAGTTGGGTTGGGTTGAGTTGAGTTGTGTTGGGTTGGGTTGAGTTGGGTTGGGCTGAGTTAAGTTGGGGTGAGTTAAGTTGGGTTGGGTTGCGTGGGTTGAGTTGGGTTGAGTTGAGTTGGGTTGCGTTGAGTTGAGTTGAGTTGAGTTGAGCTGCGTTGAGTTGGGTTGGGTTGAGTTGAGTTGTGTTGAGTTGAGTTGGATTGAGCTGAGTTGGGTTGGGGTGAGTTAAGTTGAGTTGGGTTGGGTTGGGTTGAGTTCAGTTGAGTTGGGGTGAGTTAAGTTGGGTTGAGTTGAGTTGAGTTGGGTTGGGTTGAGTTCAGTTGGGCTGAGTTGAGTTGAGCCGGGTTGGGTTGAGTTGAGTTGGGTTGAGTTGGGTTGGGTTGTGTTGAGTTGAGTTGTGTTGAGTTAAGTTGAGTTGAGTTGGGTTGAGTTGGGATGAGTTGAGTTGAGCTGAGTTGGGATGAGTTGAGTTGGGTTGGGTTGGGTTGGGTTGAGTTCAGTTGGGTTGAGCTTGGGTTGAGTTGGGTTGGGTTGAGTTGGGTTGAGTTGAGTTGGGTTGAGTTGAGTTAAGTTGGGTTGAGTTGAGTTGGGTTGGGTTGGGTTTAGTTGGGCTGAGTTGAGTTGAGTTGGGTTGAGTTGAATTGGGTTGAATTGGGTTGGGTTGGGTTGAGTTGAGTTGGGTTGGGTTGACTTGGGTTGGGTTGAGTTGAGTTGGGTTGGGTTGAGTTGAGTTGGGTTCAGTTGGGTTGAGTTGAGTTGGGTTGGGTTGGGGTGAGTTGGGTTGGGTTGGGTTGAGTTGAGTTGACTTGAGTTAGGATGAGTTGAGTTGAGTTGGGTTGGGTTGAGTTGAGTTGAGTTGGGATGAGTTGAGTTGAGTTGGGTTGAGTTGGGTTGAGTTGAGTTGAGATGAGTTGAGTTGAGTTGGGTTGAGTTGAGTTTGGATGAGTTGAGTTGAGTTGGGTTGGGTTGAGTTGAGCTGGGTTGAGTTGGGTTGGGATGAGTTGAGTTGAGTTGGGTTGAGTTGAGTTGATTTGGGTTGAGTTGAGTTGAGTTGGGTTGGGTTAAGTTGGGTTGAGTTGGGTTGGGATGAGTTGAGTTGAGTTGGGATGAGTTGAATTGGGTTGAGTTGAGTTGAGTTGGGTTGGGTTGAGTTGGGTTGGTTGAGTTGGGTTGAGTTGAGTTGAGTTGGGTTGGGTTGAGTTGGGTTGGGTTGGGATGAGTTGAGTTGAGTTGAGTTGGGATGTGTTGAGTTGAGTTGGGTTGAATTGAGTTGAGTTGGGTTGGGTTGAGTTGGGTTGGGTTGAGTTGGGTTGGGATGAGTTGAGTTGAGTTGGGATGAGTTGAGTTGAGTTGGGATGAGTTGAGTTGAGTTGGGTTGAGTTGAGTTGAGTTGGGTTGCGTTGAGTTGGGTTGGGTTGAGTTGGAATGAGTTGAGTTGAGTTGGGTTGAGTTGAATTGGGTTGAGTTGGGTTGGGATGAGTTGAGTTGAGTTGGGATGAGTTGAGTTGGGTTGGGTTGTTTTGGGTTGAGTTGGGTTGAGTTGAGTTGGGTTGAGTTGGGTTGGGTTGAGTTGGGTTGGATTGAGTTGGGTTGGGTTGAGTTGGGATGAGTTGAGTTGAGTTGAGTTGGGTTGGATTGAGTTGAGTTGAGTTGGGTTGGGTTGGGTTGGGTTGAGTTGAGTTGAGTTGAGTTGGGTTGGGTTGAGTTGAGTTGGGTTGGGTTGAGTTGAGTTGAGTTGGGTTGGGTTGAGTTGAGTTGAGTTGGGTTGGGTTGAGTTGAGTTGGGTTGGGTTGGGTTGAGTTGGGTTGGGTTGAGTTGGGATGAGTTGGGTTGGGTTGGGTTGGATTGAGTTGGGTTGGGTTGGGTTGAGTTGAGTTGAGTTGAGTTGGGTTTGGTTGGGTTGGGTTGAGTTGAGTTGAGTTGAGTTGAGTTGGGTTCGGTTGGGTTGAGTTCGGTTGGGTTGAGTTGAGTTCGGTTGGGTTGAGTTGGGTTGGGTTGAGTTGGGTTGGGTTGAGTTGGGTTGAGTTGGGTTGGGTTGAGTTGGGTTGGGTTGGATTGAGTTGGGTTGAGTTGGGTTGGGTTGGATTGAGTTGGGTTGGGTTGGGTTGGGTTGAGTTGAGTTGAGTTGAGTTGGGTTGGGTTGAGTTGGGTTCGGTTGGATTGAGTTGGGTTGGGTTGAGTTGGGTTGGGTTGAGTTGGGTTGAGTTGGGTTGGGTTGAGTTGGGTTGGATTGAGTTGGGTTGGGTTGGGTTGGGTTGGGTTGGATTGAGTTGGGTTGAGTTGGGTTGGGTTGGGTTGGGTTGAGTTGAGTTGAGTTGGGTTGGGTTGGGTTGGGTTGAGTTGAGTTGAGTTGGGTTGGGTTGTGTTGGGTTGGGTTGAGTTGAGTTGAGTTGAGTTGGGTTGGGGTGAGTTGGGTTGGGTTGAGTTGGGATGAGTTGAGTTGAGTTGGGTTCGGTTGGCTTGGCATTTCAAAGTTGGGGCACCAGAGCTGAAGACAATACTCCAGATGAGCCTGACCCAATCCTTGGTCTAAGTGTGTGTGTGGGTGGCCCCTCCTCTTCCCATCGTATGGAATGTGAGAGCCCATAACACCCTCCAGCTGTATCGGACCAACCCCTCTCCCAGCTGGTATAAAGATGGTCATGTCATAGCACGCGTGCATTCCTCTACTGCGCACCGCTCTCCAAGGGAAGATCGTGAAGATATAAAAACAACACCACCACGCTATCAGGCTGGTAATCATATTTAAATAAGTGTCATCGCAACAGAGGAACAGGAGGAGGCCATTCAGCCCCTTGAAACTGTAGCACCATTCAATGGGATCATGATCTGCAGCCTAACCCCATATACCCACCTTTGGCCCATATCCCATAATACCCTTGGTTAACAGATAGCTATCAATCTCCCATTTACAATTAACAATTGACCCCCAGCACAAATTGTCGTTTGCAGCATAGAGTTCCAAACCTCTCCCACCCTTTGTGTGTAGAAATGTTTCCTCACATCACTCCTGAAAGGACTGGCTTTAATTTTTAGTCTCTGCCCCTAGTCCTAGACTCCCCAACCAGCAGAAGTTGGTTATCTCTTTCTAGCTTATCAGTTCCCCTTAATATCTTGAAAGCTTCGATCAAATCACCCCCTTAACCTTCTAAATTCCAGGGAATACAACCCCAGTGTAATCTCTACTCGTAATGTAACCCTTGGAGTGTGGGTAACATTCTGGTAAACCCAGGCTGCACTCCCTCCGAGCCCAATATACCCTCCCCAAGGTGTGGGGCCCAGAACTGCTCACAGTGCTCCAGGTGTGGTCTAACCAGGGTTTTGCACAGTGCAGCATAACCTCTACCCCCCTTGTATTCTCATCCCCTGGATATAAAGGCCAGCGTCCCATTAGCCTTCCTGGTTATTTTCTGAACCTGTTCGTGGCACTTCAATGATCTATGGGCCTGAATTTGGTGAAGGCCTCCTCCCGGACGGTATTTTGGATGGGTTTTCACGGCCGAGGTCAGTTGAAGGTCGGCAGGTGACAAATGAGGGACGTTCGCCACCAATCTGGGCAGCAGCAGGCGGGAGCTCTCATTCTCCGGGGGCAGAGACACTTGGCACACAAGTGCCGCCGAGGATGGAGTTCGGGCCCACGGAGGATCGAAGAGCTGAAAAGCAAAAGCATCAAAAAAAACCATCTGAAGACCTTCAGGGGAGCCCCATCCAGGTAAGTCCCTGTACAGAAAAAAAATGACACAAAGTGCGCTGAGCTTTTTTTTGACCGTCTTCCTCCCTACTGTCGGGGACAGAGCAGCCTCCAGCCAGCGGTCCCACCCCGTTCCGCCACCGCCCGCACCAATATGGCCGCTCGGCAGGCGGGAGCTCAGTTGATCCTCTCGGCCGAATGCTGATGTCGACAGGCGCTTCCCGGCGGCTCTCGCCTCCCGCTCGCTTCAGGCCACCTCGAAAGTGGCACTGGGCGGTTCGAGCAGAGGACTGTGGGCAGCAGTGGCTGTTAAGTTCATCAGAATTGGTCCCATAGTACCTGCACCCCCAAGTCTCTGTGGACCGTCATGGTTTTTAGCCTTTGGCCATTTAGAAAGTGCCCTGTTCTATCCATTTTGTGAAATGACTCTGCCCCAGGAGCCAGACCCAGCTCGCGGTAAACTGGCCCAGCACCGCGTGGCACGCGCAGGCAGTACGTGGTGCGTGAACGTCTGTGATCGTCTGCAGGTGTGGCCCGAGATAGGACAAGTACCAGCTTCCACGCTCAAATAACCCTGTCAACACTTGCCGAGAGGAGTGGGAGAGGGAAAGGGGAGAGGAAAGGGAGAGGGGAGAGAGGAGTGAAAGGGAGACGGAGGGGAGAGAGAGAGGGGAGAGGAAAGAGGGAGAGGGAGAGGAGAGGGAGAGGGGAGTGAGAGGGGAGAGGAGAGAGAGAGAGGAGAGTGCAGGGAGAGACGGAAAGGGGAGAGGAGAGAAGAGGGGAGAGGGAGATAAGAGGGAGCAGGAGGGGCAGGAGAGTGAGAGGGTTGTAAATCTGTGGAATTCTGTGCCCCAGAGAGCTGTGGAGGCTGGGACATTGAATATATTTAAGGCGGAGATAGACAGATTTTTGAGCGATAAGGGAGTGAAGGGTTATGGGGAGCGGGCGGGGAAGTGGAGCTGAGTCCATGATCGGATCAGCCATGGTCGTATTAAATGGCGGAGCAGGCTCGAGGGGCCCAATGGCCCACTCCTGCTCCTGTTTCTCATGTTCTTGTGTCGCAGAGGAAGGAATATAATTGCGAGTTAAACTGTGCCTAATTAGAGGGCTCTCTCACCACACTGCTGACGAAGAGAAGGAACATTTCCCCAGATAGGGGGAGTCGATCTTTCTTGGTACAGTTCTCCAAACGAAAGAGAGGTGTCTGTGGTTCCCTCTTGCAATCAACCAGCCCGAAGCGACCCTTCCCGTAACAGGAGAGGATTGCCACGGCTTGGGAAGTCCGACAATTAATTTGTTGAACACAACAAACAAAGGGGAGCATTAAACCCGACACAGTAAACAAATTAAACTTTGGCAGTAACTTAAACCAAATTAAAATTTGGTTGCCGGGGGTGGTGATGCACTCCAGTCCCTCCGGCGCCCACCTCTCGCGGAAGGCCGCGAGCGTACCGGTGGACACCGCGTGCTCCATCTCCAGGGACACACCGGCTCGGATGTAGCCGCGGAAGAGAGGCAGGCAGTCGGGCTGAACGACCCCCTCGACCGCTCGCTGCCTGGGCCGGCTGATGGCCCCCTTGGCAAGGCCCGGGAGCAGTCCTACGAGGAGGCCCTCGGACCTGACCGCTCCCCTCCGCACAGGGTGCCCGAAGATCAGGAGTGTGGGACCAGAATTTGAGGAGCAGCCCCTTCAGATATTGGAAGATGGGGCTGCAACCTCACACATTCGGTCAGGCAGAGTCAGCATGGATTTATGAAGGGGAAGCTGTATTTGACAAATTTGCTGGAGTTCTTTGAGGATGTAATGAACAGGGTGGATAAAGGGGAACCAGTGGATGTGATGTATTTGGATTTCCAGAAGGCGTTTGACAAGGTGCCACATAAAAGGTTACTGCACAAGGTAAAAGTTCATGGGGTTGGGGGTAATATATTAGCCTGGATAGAGGATTGGCTAACTAACAGAGAGTCGGGACAAATGGGTCATTCTCGGGTTGGCAATCAGTAACTAGTGGGGTGTCACAGGGATCAGTGCTGGGACCCCAACTATTTACAATCTATATTAACCACTTGGAGGAAGGGACTGAGTATAACGTAGCCAAGTTTGCTGATGATACAAAGATGAGAGGAAAAGCAATGTGTGAGGATGACACAAAAAATCTGCAAAAGGACACAGACAGGCTAAGTGAGTGGGCAAAAATTTGACAGATGGAGTATAATGTTGGAAAGTGTGAGGTCATCCACTTTGGCAGAAAAAAATCAAAGAGCAAGTTATTCATTAAATGGAGAAAGATTGCAAAGTGCCGCAGCACAGCGGGACCTGGGGGTTACTTGTGCATGGAACACAAAAGGTTAGTATGCAGGTACAGCAAGTGATCAGGAAGGCCAATGGTATCTTGGCCTTTATTGCAAAGGGGATGGAGTATAAAAGCAGGGAAGTCTTGCTCCAGTTATACAGGGTATTGGTGAGGCCACACCTGGAGTACTGCGTGCAGTTTTGCTCTCCGTATTTAAGGAGGGCTATATTTGCTTTGGAGGCAGTTCAGAGAAGGTTCACTCGGTTGATTCCAGGGATGAGGGGGTTAATTTATGAGGAAAGGTTGAGTAGGTTGGGCCTCTACTCATTGGAATTCAGGAGAATGAGAGGTGATCTTATGGAAACGTATCAGATTATGAGGGGGCTCGACAAGGTGGATGCAGAGAGGATGTTTCCACTGATGGGGGAGACTAGAACTAGGGGGCATGGCCTTAGAATAAGGGGCCGCCCATTTAAAACTGAGATGAGGAGGAATTTCTTCTCTCAGAGGGTTGTAAATCTGTGGAATTCTCTGCCCCAGAGAGCTGTGGAGGCTGGGACATTGAATATATTTAAGGTGGAGATAGACAGATTTTTGAGCGATAAGGGAGTGAAGGGTTATGGGGAGCGGGCGGGGAAGTGGAGCTGAGTCCATGATCGGATCAGCCATGATCGTATTAAATGGCGGAGCAGGCTCGAGGGGCCGAATGGCCCACTCCTGCTCCTGTTTCTTATGTTCTTATTCGACATAGATGTGGAACACGGGCTCCTCCAGACCGCAGAAAAGCAGACGGTGAGTGAGTGCGATTCGGAGAGGGGGAGGGAGTGGGGGGGGCAGGGGGTGCGGCAATGGGTGGAATTCAAGCCCATCTCTGGCAGCTGTTGCACGGGGGCGGATGAGCAAAATTGGGCTGGTGTTTCTCGGCTGGCCACCAGCCCAGTTGCATCTTTACAGTAAATCAGACCCACCCGTGTCTGCCACTCAACATCTGTTGAACACTCACCACCTCCAGACATCTAACAGCCCAGCAAACCCGCAATGTGCTTTTTTCCAGCTGACTGTCGTCAGACCTCATCCTCTGCCAGGATTGCAAGTAAGGTCAACCAGCTCCCGGATCCCGGGAGAGTTGAGTCGGGAAGGCCAGAAGTGACCACAATATCGTCAACTAGCCTCTAAATAGCGTCCTTGAAATGTAGTGAGCAGAGGCTGCTTTGAAAAACAGAAGAAACAGGAGTCAGGACCAGGCCATTCGGCCCCTTGGTCCTCCTCCCCCGTTCAGATCTTGGACTCAACTCCATTATCATCATAGGCAGTCCCTCGAAATTGAGGATCAGAAGAAATAGGACCAGGAGTGGGCCATTCGGCCCCTCGAGCCTGCTCCGCCATTTAATACGACCATGGCTGATCCGATCATGGACTCAGCTCCACTTCCCCGCCCGCTCCCCATAACCCTTCACTCCCTTATCGCTCAAAAATCTGTCTATCTCCACCTTAAATATATTCAATGTCCCAGCCTCCACAGCTCTCTGGGGCAGAGAATTCCACAGATTTACAACCCTCTGAGAGAAGAAATTCCTCCTCATCTCAGTTTTAAATGGGCGGCCCCTTATTCTAAGACCATGCCCCCTAGTTCTAGTCTCCCCCATCAGTGGGAACATCCTCTCTGCATCCACCTTGTCAAGCCCCCTCATAATCTGATATGTTACCATAAGATCACCTCTCATTCTTCTGAATTCCAATGAGTAGAGGCCCAACCTCCTCAACCTTTCCTCATAAGTCAACCCCCTCATCTCCGGAATCAACCGAGTGAACCTTCTCTGAACTGCCTCCAAAGCAAGTATATCCTTTCGTAAATACGGAGAGCAAAACTGCACGCAGTACTCCAGGTGTGGCCTCACCAATACCCTGTATAACTGGAGCAAGACTTCCCTGCTTTTATACTCCATCCCCTTTGCAATAAAGGCCAAGATACCATTGGCCTTCCTGATCACTTGCTGTACCTGCATACTAACCTTTTGTGTTTCATGTACAAGTAACCCCCAGGTCCCGCTGTACTGCGGCACTTTGCAATCTTTCTCCATTTAAATTATAACTTGCTCTTTGATTTTCTCAGGCAACTTGGGAGTTGAGGTCGAAGATCCGCCTCGATCTCATTGAATGGCGGAGCAGACTCGAGGGGCCGAATGGCCGACTCCTGCTCCTATTTCGGATGTTGCTATGAAGCAGTGTGGGTGGGGCGGGGGAACGGGGAGTGGGGGGGGGTGCGGGGGGGTGGGGAGGGCGGAAGTGAAAGCACTATTTCGAAATTTGGTTTCGGAGGATTTGCTAATCAAGCCTCACTTCTTCACTGGGACACACACAAACCTCGATCATTCAAGGGCCCTGCTTTACTTTGCCAGCCCGAGTCTCAGTCAGATGATCGAGGTGGGGGGGGCCTCGCTACCCGCCCCGACCCCGCTCCATTTAGACACACCTTCCTCACCAGACGGGGCTGGGAGGAGGAGGGAGGGTATTCCAGTCCCGCTGTCTGCATCCTGTATGCCGCACTGTCGGAGGGGCAGTACTGAGGGAGCACCGCACTGTCGGAGGGGCAGTACTGAGGGAGTGCCGCACTGTCGGAGGGGCAGTACTGAGGGAGCGCCGCACTGTCGGAGGGGCAGTACTGAGGGAGTGCCGCACTGTCGGAGGGGCAGTACTGAGGGAGCACCGCACTGTCGGAGGGGCAGTACTGAGGGAGCGCCGCACTGTCGGAGGGGCAGTACTGAGGGAGCGCCGCACTGTCGGAGGGGCAGTACTGAGGGAGCGCCGCACTGTCGGAGGGGCAGTACTGAGGGAGCGCCGCACTGTCGGAGGGGCAGTACTGAGGGAGTGCCGCACTGTCGGAGGGGCAGTACTGAGGGAGCACCGTACTGCTCTGTCGGAGGGGCAGTACTGAGGGAGCGCCGCACTGTCGGAGGGGCGGTACTGAGGGAGCACCGCACTGTCGGAGGGGCGGTACTGAGGGAGTGCCGTACTGTCGGAGAGGCAGTATTGAGGGAGCATCGCACTGTCGGAGGGGCAGTACTGAGGGAGCGCCGTACTGTCGGAGAGGCAGTATTGAGGGAGCATAGCACTGTCGGAGGGGCAGTACTGAGGGAGCACCGTACTGCGCTGTCGGAGGGGCAGTACTGAGGGAGTGCCGTACTGTCAGAGGGGCAGTACTGAGGGAGTGCCGTACTGTCGGAGGGGCAGTACTGATGAAGTGCCGTACTGTCGGAGGGGCAGTACTGAGGGAGTGCCGTACTGTCGGAGGGGCAGTACCGAGGGAGCCCTGCACTGTCGGAGGGGCCGTCATTCGGATGAGACGTTAAACCGAGGCCCCGTCTGCCCTCTCAGGTGGATGTAAAAGATCCCGGGGCCACTATTTGGAAGAAGAGCAGGGGGAGTTCTCCCCGGTGTCCTGGGGCCAATATTTATCCCTCGACCAACATCACTAAAACAGATGATCTGGGTCATTATCACATCGCTGTGTGTGGGAGCTTGCTGTGTGCTAATTGGCGTTTCCCACATTACAACAGTGACTACACTCCAAAAGTACTTCATTGGCTGTAAAGTGCTTTGAGACGTCCGGTGGTCGAGAAAGGCGCTAGATACATAAGAACATAAGAAATAGGAGCAGGAGTCGGCCATTCGGCCCCTCGAACCTGCTCCGCCATTTAATACGACCATGGCTGATCCGATCATGGACTCAGCTCCACTTCCCCGCCCGCTCCCCATAACCCTTCACTCCCTTATCGCTCAAAAATCTGTCTATCTCCACCTTAAATATATTCAATGTCCCAGCCTCCACAGCTCTCTGGGGCAGAGAATTCCACAGATTTACAACCCTCTGAGAGAAGAAATTCCTCCTCATCTCAGTTTTAAATGGGCGGCCCCTTATTCTAAGACCATGCCCCCTAGTTCTAGTCTCCCCCCATCAGTGGAAACATCCTCTCTGCATCCACCTTGTCGAGCCCCCTCATAATCTGATACGTTTCCATAAGATCACCTCTCATTCTTCTGAACTCCAATGAGTAGAGGCCCAACCTACTCAACCTTTCCTCATAAGTCAACCCCCTCATCTCCGGAATCAACCGAGTGAACCTTCTCTGAACTGCCTCCAAAGCAAGTATATCCTTTCGTAAATACGGAGACCAAAACTGCACGCAGTACTCCAGGTGTGGCCTCACCAATACCCTGTATAACTGTAGCAAGAATTCCCCGCTTTATACTCCATCCCATTTGCAATAAAGGCCAAGATACCATTGGCCTTCCTGATCACTTGCTGTACCTGCATACTAACCTTTTGTGTTCCATGCACAAGGACCCCCAGGTCCCGCTGTACTGCGACACTTTGCAATCTTTCTCCATTTAAATTATAACTTGCTTTTCTATTTTTTTCTTGCTCACTCATCTCTGCTCCAATGAGGACCAACCCATTGCAGGCTGTTGAGCGAAGTAAACGAGTAAATAGCAGAGGCCTTGACCATCATTTTTCAGTCCTCTTTGGATGTGGGCATGGTGCCGGAGGATCGGAGGATTGCTAATGTAGTACCCTTGTTTAAAAAGGGAGAAAGGGATAGACCAAGTAATTACAGGCCTGTCAGCCTAACCTCAGTGGTGGGAAAATTATTGGAAAAAATCCTGAAAGACTACAGGATAAATCTACATTTGGAAAGGCGAGGATTAATTAGGGACAGTCAGCACGGATTTGTTAAGGGAAGATCATGTCTGACTAACCTGATTGAATTTTTTGAGGAGGTAACCAAGAGGGTCGATGAGGGTAGTGTGTACGATGCAGTGTATATGGACTTTAGCAAAGCTTTAGATAAGGTCCCACATGGTAGACTGGTCATGAAGGTTAAAGCCCATGGGATACAGGGCAAAGTGGCAAGTTGGATCCAAAATGGGCTCAGAGGCAGGAAGCAAAGGGTAATGGCTGATGGGTGTTCTTGTGACTGGAAGGATGTTTCCAGTGGGGTTCCGCAGGGCTCAGTGCTGGGTCCCTGGCTATTTGTGGTATACATCAATGATTTAGATTTGAATATAGGGAGTATGATTAAGAAGTTTGCAGACGATACTAAAATTGGCTGTGTGGTTGATAATGAAGAGGAAAGTCATGGGCTGCAGGAGGATATCAATCTACTGGTCAGGTGGGCAGAGCAGTGGCAAATGGAATTTAATTCAGAGAAGTGTGAGGTGATGCACTTTGGGAGGGCTAATAAGGAAAGGGTATACACTTTAAGCGGTAGGCCACTTAATAGTGTACTTGAACAAAGGGACCTTGAAGTCCTTGTCCACAGATACCTGAAAGTAGCAGGCCAGGTGGATAAGGTGGTTAAGAAGGCATGCGGAATGCTTGTCTTTATTGGCCGAGGTATAGAATATAAGAGCAGGGAGGGTTATGCTTAAATTGCACAATACTCTGGTTAGGCCACAGCTGGAGTTCTGCGTGCAGTTCTGGTCGCCGTATTATAGGAAGGACGTGATTGCACTGGGGAGGGTGCAGAGGAGATTTATCAGGATGCTGCCTGGAATGGAGAATCTTAGTTATAAGGACAGATTGGATCGGCTGGTTTTGTTCTCACTGGAACAGAGGAGGTTGAGAGGAGACCTCATCGAGGTGTACAAAATATTGAGGGGCCTGGACACAGTGAATAGTAAGCGTCTATTTCCATTGGTGGAGGGGTCTATTATGTTGGGACATAGTTTTAAGGTGGTTGGTGGAAGGTTTAGAGGGGATTTGAGGGGGGGCTTCTTTACGCAGAGGGTTGTGGGGATCTGGAACTCGCTGCCTGGAAGAGTGGTGGATGCAGAAACTCTCACCACTTTTAAGAGATGGTTGGATGGGCACTTAAAGTGCAGTAACCTGCAGGGTTACGGACCTAGAGCTGGTCATTGGGATTAGACTGGATGACCTTTCGTTGGACGGTGCAGATATAACGGTAAGTACTGCAGGGAATCGAATACGGCCAGGGTGATCTCCTGGACTAGTGTCGATTGCCTGGATGGGTCGGAGAGGAATTTTCCCAGATTTTTTTCCCACAATTGGCCTGGGTATTTATCTGGTTTTTGCCTCTCCCAGGAGATCACATGGCTCCGGTTGGGGTGGAGTGTAGAATGTTTCAGTGTAAGGGGAGTCACAGTTGTGTGGGGCGGACTGGTCGGGCTGGGTGCTCTTTGCCTTTCCGCCATTGTTCATAGGTTTATATGTAACCTTCAGGGCTGCTGACCGAGGGCCGTGTGGCTCTGTGTCGGCCGGTGGGGACACGATGGGCTGAAATGGCCTCCTCCTGCCCGGTAAATTTCTATGTTTCTATCATCATCATAGGCAGTCCCTCGGAATCGAGGAAGACTTGCTTCCACTCTAAATACGAGTCCTTAGGTGGCTGAACAGTCCAATACGGGAACCACAGTCCCTGTCACAGGTGGGACAGATAGACGTTGAGGGAAGGGGAGGGTGGGACTGGTTTGCCGCACGCTCCTTCCGCAGCCTGCGCTTGGTTTCTGCACGCTCTCGGCGACGAGACTCGAGGTGCTCAGCGCCCTCCGGGATGCACTTCCTCCACTTAGGGCAGACTGGTCTTTGGCCAGGGACTCCCAGATGTCGGTGGGGATGTTGCACTTTATCAGGGAGGCTTTGAGGGTGGTCCCTTGAAACGTTCCCTCTGCCCACCTTTGGCTCGTTTGCCCGTGAAGGAGTTCCGAGTAGAGCCCTCGCTTTGGGGAGTCTCGTGTCTGGGACATGCGGACAATGTGGCCCTGCCCAGCGGAGCTGGTCGAGTGTGGTCAGTGCTTCGATGCTGGGGATGTTGGCCTGGTCGAGGACGCTAACGTTGGTGCGTCTGTCCTCCCGGGGGATTTGCAGGATCTTGCGGAGACAGCGTTGGTGGTATTTCTCCAGCGACTTGAGGTGTCTACTTTACATGGTCCGTGTCTCTGAGCCATACAGGAGGGCGGGTATCACTACAGCCCTGTAGACCATGAGCTTGGTGGTGGATTTGAGGGTCTAAACCAACAACCCAATAGCGGGGGAATTAAACCCGCTCTCCCCCGCAGCCCCCTCCCTCTTCCCCACAAAGCCTCAGCTGCCTTGTTGGTCGTGGTCAAGGCTGATCCACATACCTTACTCCAGCTGGCAGGCATGAGCAAGACTTTCAGGGAAGGGAGCAGAGCGTGTGTGTGGTGTGTGTGGTGACTTCAGTCCCTCCCCCACACTGCCCTCCTCCCGCCCTTGGATCGGCAAAAGCTCTCCTGAGGCATGCAGAAAGAACTTTGAGGGATGAACCCATAAGAACATCAGAAACAGGAGCAGAAGTCGGCCATTCGGCCCCTCGAGCCTGCTCCGCCATTTAATACGATCATGGCTGATCCAATCATGGACTCAGCTCCACTTCCCCGCCCGCTCCCCATAACCCTTCACTCCCTTATCGCTCAAAAATCTGTCTATCTCCACCTTAAATATATTCAATGTCCCAGCCTCCACAGCTCTCTGGGGCAGAGAATTCCACAGATTTACAACCCTCTGAGAGAAGAAATTCCTCCTCATCTCAGTTTTAAATGGGCGGCCCCTTATTCTAAGACCATGCCCCCTAGTTCTAGTCTCCCCCATCAGTGGAAACATCCTCTCTGCATCCACCTTGTCGAGCCCCCTCATAATCTGATACGTTTCCATAAGATCACCTCTCATTCTTCTGAATTCCAATGAGTAGAGGCCCAACCTACTCAACCTTTCCTCATAAGTCAACCCCCTCATCCCCGGAAACAACCGAGTGAACCTTCTCTGAACTGCCTCCAAAGCAAGTATATCCTTTCGTAAATACGGAGAGCAAAACTGCACGCAGTACTCCAGGTGTGGCCTCACCAATACCCTGTATAACTGTTGGAGAAGCAGAAAGGGAAAGAGAAGGACGAGAAAGAGGGAGAGAGAGGGGGAAAGGGGAGAAAGAGAAGAGGCGGAAGCGAAGAGAGAGCAGGAGAAAGAGAGAGATACGAGAAGGAGAAAGTGAAGGAGAAATAAAACGAAAAGGAGAAAAACAACCAGAACGTGTATTTATATAGCGTCTTTAACCTGGTGAAACATCCCAAGTTGCTTCACAGGAGTGTTACAGGTTAAAACATTTGACCCCGAGCCACATAAGTAGAAATTAGGGCAGGTGACCAAAAGCTGGGTCAAAGAGATGGGTTTTAAGGAGCGTCTTGAAGGAGGAGAGAGAGGTAGAGAGGTTTAGGGAGGGAGTTCCAGAGCTTGGGGCCCAGGCAACAGAAGGCACGGCCACCGATGGTGGAGCGATTATAATCAGGGATGGTCATGAGGGCAGAATTAGAAGAGTGCAGAGATCTCGGGGGGTAGTGGGACTAGAGGAGGTTACAGAGATAGGGAGGGGTGTAGGGGCTGGAGGTTACAGAGATAGGGAGGGGTGTACGGACTGGAGGGAGTTACAGAGATAGGGAGGGGTGTAGGGGCTGGAGGTTACAGAGATAGGGAGGGGTGTAGGGGCTGGAGGAGGGTTACAGAGATAGGAAGGGGTGTACGGACTGGAGGGAGTTACAGAGATAGGGAGCGATGTAGTGGCTGGAGGAGGTTACAGAGATAGGGAGGGGTGTAGGGGCTGGAGGAGGGTTACAGAGATAGGAAGGGGTGTACGGACTGGAGGGAGTTACAGAGATAGGGAGGGGTGTAGTAGCTGGAGGTTACAGAGATAGGGAGGGGTGTAGTAGCTGGAGGTTACAGAGATAGGGAGGGGTGTAGGGGCTGGAGGAGGTTACAGAGATAGGGAGGGGTGTAGGGGCTGGAGGAGGTTACAGAGATAGGGAGGGGTGTAGGGGCTGGAGGAGGTTACAGAGATAGGGAGGGGTGTAGGGGCTGGAGGAGGTTACAGAGATAGGGAGGGGTGTAGGGGCTGGAAGAGGTTACAGAGATAGAGAGGGAGGCGAGACCGTGGAAGGATTTGAGTACATGTGTAATATATTTGCCCCTCGAGCCTGCTGCTATTTCTTATGTTCCTATCCAGCTCTGCCTCCGTGCGAATGAGAGATGATATAAAGGTGCTTCGAGCGTTGTGTTTAAAGAGCCCCTTGGTTTCTCTCGGCTTCAACCCTTCCTTATCTCATCCCCACCCGTCCATCACTCTTCCTCAAACCGCCACCAGTTCTAGAAGCCAAGCCACCATGTTCTGTACGCGGGCAGGTAAGATTTGTCCTTCTCCTTCTCCTCCACTTTCTCCTATTTCCACCCTCCGTAACATCGCCCGCCTCCGCCCCCTGCTTCAGCTCATCCGCTGCTGAAACCCTCATCCGTGCCTTTGTTACCTCCAGACTTGACTATTCCAACGCATTCCTGGCTGGCCTCCCACATTCTACCCGACGTAAACTAGAGGTGATCCAAAACTCGGCTGTCCCCGTGTCCTCACTCGCACCGAGTCCCGCTCACCCATCACCCACTGTGCTCGCTGACCCCGTGTCCTAACTCGCACCCAGTCCCGCTCACCCATCACCCCCTGTGCTCACTGCCCCCGTGTCCTAACTCGCACCCAGTCCCGCTCACCCATCACCCCCTGTGCTCACTGACCCCGTGTCCTAACTCACACCCAGTCCCGCTCACCCATCACCCCCTGTGCTCACTGACCCCGTGTCCTAACTCACACCCAGTCCCGCTCACCCATCACCCCCTGTGCTCACTGACCCCGTGTCCTAACTCGCACCCAGTCCCACTCACCCATCACCCCCTGTGCTCACTGACCCGTGTCCTAACTCGCACTGAGTCCCACTCACCCATCACCCCCTGTGCTCACTGACCTACATTGGCTCCCGGTTAAGCCATGCCTCGATTTCAAAATTCTCCATCCTTGTTTACAAATTGTTTGCAACGCTAGCCGGGGGGGAAGTCATTCACTAAACTGGATCTGACGTCGGCCTACATGACACAGGAGCTGGTCGAGACGTCGAAGAAACTTAAGTGCAGCAACACTCATAAAGGACTGTTCATCTGCAACAGGTGTCCTTTCGGAATTCGCTCGGCTGCCGCCATATTTCAGAGGAACATGGAGAGTCTACTGAAGTCCGTCCCTGGAACCGTCGTGTTTCAAGATGACATCCTGGTCACAGGTTGCGACGCTGCAGAACACCTGTACAACCTGGAAGAGGTTCTACATCGTCTGGACAAAGTGGGACTCACGGTGAGACGTTCGAAGTGCGTCTTCATGGCACCGGAAGTCGAATTTCTGGGGAGGAAGATTGCTGCAGACGGTATCAGGCCCACGGACTCGAAAACCAAGGCCATCAGAAATGGACCCAGGCCTCAGAATGTGACGGAGCTGCGTTCGTTCCTGGGTCTACTCAACTACTTCGGTAATTTCTTACCCAGATTGAGCACTTTATTGGAGCCACTGCACATGCTGCTCAGAAAAGGTGACAACTGGGTTTGGGGTGCGTCTCAAGATAGAGCTTTCGAGAAGGCTAGTACTCTGCTTTGCTCCAACAAGCTGCTGGTACATTATGATCCGTGTAAGCGTCTAGTATTGGCCTGTGATGTTTCGTCACATGGGGTTGGTTGTGTGCTCCAACAAGCTAATGAGTCGGCTAAACTACAACCTGTTGCGTATGCTTCGAAAAGTTTGTCAAAGAGTCTACGGCATGGTAGAAAAAGAAGCTTTAGCCTGCGTGTATGGGTTTAAAAAGATGCACCAGTACCTATTTGGTCTTCGTTTTGAACTCGAAACAGATCACAAGCCACTCATTTCATTGTTTTCAGAAAACAAAGGTATCAATACCAATGCATCGTCCCGCATCCAGAGGTGGGCGCTGACGTTATCTGCCTATGATTATGTCATTCGCCATAGGCCTGGCACCGAGAATTGTGCCGATGCACTGAGCCATCAGCCTTTGCAGAGTTGGAGATGCCACAACATGCAGACCTACTGTTAGTTGTGGATGCTTTTGACAGTGAAGGCACCCCTGTCACTGCTCAACAAGTTAGGACCTGGACCAGCCAGGACCCGATTTTATCAGTTGTAAAATGTTGCGTCCTAAGTGGTGGTGATTGGTCTGCTATATCTATGGCAATGTGTGATCAGACCAAACCTTACAACCGTCGCAAAGACAAACTGTCTATTCAGTCAGATTGTACACTGTGGGGTAATCATGTTGTTATGCCCAAGAAAGGCAGAGAGAAATTTGTACGTGATCTGCATAGCACGCATCCTGGTATTATCATGATGAAAGCCATCGCCAGGTCTCAAAGAATGGTGGCCTGGAATTGACTCTGATCTGGAATCATGTGTGCATCAGTGCAACACTTGTATGCAGCTCAGTAAAGCACCAGCGGAATCTCCGCTGAGTCTGTGGTTGTGGCCATCTAAACCATGGTCCAGGATCCACATCAACTTTGCAGGTCCTTTCCTGGGAAAGATGTTTTTAGTTGTGGTGGATACATATTCCAAGTGGATAGAGTGTATAATCATGTCAGCCAGCACATCCACAGCTACCATTGAGAGCCTTCGTGTCATGTTTGCTACTCATGGTCTGCCTGACATCGTTATAAGCGACAACGGATCTTGCTTCACCAGTCTGGGGTTTCAAGAGTTCCTGAAACTCAATGGTATCAAACTTGTCAGGTCAGCACCATTCAAACCCACATTCAATGGTGAAGCAGAGCGTGCTGTTCAAACAATCAAACAGAGCATGAAATGTGTAACTCAAGGCTCACTGCAGACTCGCTTGTCACGCATATTGCTTAGTTACAGGACAAGACCCCACACGCTTACCGGGGTCTCCCCTGCTGAACTATTGATGAAGATTGGTCTCAAGACCAAGCTCTCTCTCGCCCATCCTGACTTGAGCGGTCGTGTTGAAAACAGACGTCAAAGTCAGCAGTGGTATCATGAGCGCGCTGCTGTGTCACGCGACATCTCTGTTACCGGTCCTGTGTATGTACTGAATTATGGTAAAGGTCCCAAGTGGATCGCCGGTACTGTTACGGCCAAGGAGGGTAACAGAGTGTTTATCGTCAAGCTTAAGAATGGGCAAACATGCAGGAAACATGTCGATCAGATAAATCTGCGGTACACGGATGAACTGGAACAAGTTGAGGAAGATACGATCAGTGACCAACTGACCTATGTTCATTCATCAGAGGACTCTGCCGTCATCAGTGAATCTGGACTTTCAATCACTAACGTGATCATTGCCACTCCCATCAGATCGGCTACCCAGCCCCCAGTCATAACAGACTCAGAACACTCGCCCAAGGCTGGAGTAGAACTGAGACGATCAACTCGTGAGCAGAAAGCCCAGGACCGTCTCAATTTGTAAAAAGACTGATACTAAGATCTGGAAGGGGGAATGTTGCTATGTATGTATGCTCGGAGTTACTAGCCACCAGGGGGCGCCACTGTCGTAGGTCATTGGGCTGTACGCACGTGTGCAGGCCTGGTATATAAAGCAAGCCAACAAGTAATGCGCGCACTTTGGGCACGAATAAAGTTGAGGCAGGTTTGCACCTGAGTGACTTTACAGTATTCAGTCTATCGAGTTAGGATAAGGATAAGGGGTAAACCATTTAGGACCGAGATGAGGAGAAACTTCTTCACCCAGAGAGTGGTGAACCTGTGGAATTCTCTACCACAGAAAGTTGTTGGGGCCAATTCACTAAATATATTCAAAAGGGAGTTGGATGAAGTCCTTACTACTCGGGGGATGAAGGGGTATGGCGAGAAAGCAGGAAGGGGGTACTGAAGTTGCATGTTCAGCCATGAACTCATTGAATGGCGGTGCAGGCTAGAAGGGCTGAACATTTTCTATGTTTCTATGTTTCTATGTTTATAACAAAGACCCTCCTTAAAACCTCCCTCTTTGACCCAGCTTTCGGTCACCTGTCCCTAATATCTCCTTATGTGGCTCCGTGTCAAATTTTGTTTCAGAATCGCTCCCGTGACGCGCCTTGCGACGTTTTGGGGCCGGACAGCGGAAGGCACGGCCACCAATGCTGGAGCGATGGAAATCGTGGGTGTAATGTATATGTTTGATGGGTTCTTTGCTTAAGAATTCATAGCAACACATTGCGATTAAGCACCAGTCGGTTTATTAGCAAAAGGTTTAACAGTCACACGACACATTACCGGTTCATCCACCAGGCTCACAACCACCTGCCCCATCGTGGATCCCCCGAACCCAACTGGCTGGGGTTTTATTGAGTCTTGTGAACATCACGTGACTGGCTAAACCCCTCCCACTTCAACAGCTCTGCAACTATTTTGTGTAAAACCATAAATCAAGTGCCCCCTGATTAAAGGGGGGGCACTAAAAGTGACAATTCTACCAATTAACTTTTAACCAGAAACTTAAAATCAAATTATAATTTGGTTGCCGGGGGTGATGATGCACTCCAGTCCCTCCGGCGCCCACCTCTCGCGGAAGGCCGCGAGCGTACCGGTGGACACCGCCTGCTCCATCTCCAGGGACACCCTGGCTCGGATGTAACCGCGGAAGAGAGGCAGGCAGTCGGGGCTGAACGACCCCCTCGACCGCCCGCTGCCTGGACCGGCTGATGGCCCCCTTGGCCGTGCCCAGGAGCAGTCCTACGAGGAGGCCCTCGGACCTGCCCGCTCCCCTCCGCACAGGGTGCCCAAAGATCAGGAGTGTGGGACTGAAGTGCAGCCAGAATTTGAGGAGCAGCCCCTTCAAATATTGGAAGAGGGGGCTGCAACCTCACACACCGAACACACACGTGGAACACGGACTCCTCCAGACCGCAGAAATTGCAGGCGGCCCGGGAGTCCGTGAAGCGACTTAAAAACCGATTGCAGGGGACTGCCCCGTGCACCACCCTCCAGGCCAAGTCCCCAATAAATAACGGGAGGACTCCCGCGTAGAGAGCACTCCATTGGGGACCCCCCGCCTCCTCCGGACAGCAAGATGGTGCGCCATGGCGTGTCTGGACGGCAGACGAGGATGGCAAAGTGGAGAGTGTGCAGGAGCAGCCCGAACAGGAATCCCTTCCCTCCGCGCACAGAACTGAAAGGCACGGAGGGGATTTCCCAGAGGAGACTCAAGTTGTGAGGCGCCGGCTCCCGAGGGAGGTTTCGGGGCTTGGCGCCGATGAGGAATTCCGTCCGGACGGGGGTCAGTTCGGACGGGATCTCCCCACGTGCTTGAGCCTCCTCGACACACCTAACGGAGTCAGGGCCCAGAGCTGTTTTTAGCGACTCGATGGCATGAAGGAGTTCCGAGTAGAGCGCTCGCTTTGGGGAGTCTCGTGTCTGGGGGAACCATGCGGACAATGTGGCCCTGCCCAGCGGAGCTGGTCGAGTGTGGTCAGTGCTTCGATGCTGGGGATGTTGGCCTGGTCGAGGACGCTAACGTTGGTGCGTCTGTCCTCCCGGGGGATTTGCAGGATCTTGCGGAGACATCGTTGGTGGTATTTCTCCAGCGACTTGAGGTGTCTACTGTACATGGTCCGTGTCTCTGAGCCATACAGGAGGGCGGGTATCACTACAGCCCTGTAGACCATGAGCTGGGGGTGAGGTGTCTACTGTACATGGTCCATGTCTCTGGGCCATACAGGAGGGCGGGTATCACTACAGCCCTGTAGACCATGAGCTTGGTGGTGGATTTGAGGGCCTGGTCTTCAAACACTCTTTTCCTCAGGTGGCCGAAGGCTGCACTGGCGCACTGGATCTTGTCGTGAATATCTGCCCAGAGACATGGACCATGTACAGTAGAAACCTCAAGTCGCTGGAGAAATACCACCAACGCTGTCTCCGCAAGATCCTGCAAATCCCCCGGGAGGACAGACGCACCAACGTTAGCGTCCTCGACCAGGCCCAACATCCCCAGCATCGAAGCACTGACCACACTCGACCAGCTCCGCTGGGCAGGGCCACATTGTCCGCATGGTTCCCCCAGACACGAGACTCCCCAAAGCGAGCGCTCTACTCGGAACTCTTTCACGGGCAAACGGGCCAAAGGTGGGCAGAGGAAACGTTACAAAGGACCACCCTCAAAGCCTTCCCTGATAAAGTGCAACATCCCCACCGACACCTGGGAGTCCCTGGGCCCAAAGACCAGTCCGCCCTAAGTGGAGGGAGTGCATCCGGGAGGGCGCTGAGCACCTCGAGTCTCGTCGCCGAGAGCGTGCAGAAACCAAGCGCAGGCAGCGGAAGGAGCGTGCGGCAAACCAGTCCCACCCTCCCCTTCCCTCAACGTCTATCTGTCCCACCTGTGACAGGGACTGTGGTTCCCCGTATTGGGCTGTTCAGTCACCTCAGGACTCGTGTTTAGAGTGGAAGCAAGTCTTCCTCGATTCCGAGGGAGTGCCGATGATGATGATGTACAAGGTCGATATCTCTGAGCCATACAGGAAGGTGGATATCACTGCTGCTCAGTAGACCATGAGCTTGGTACCGAGTTTGAGGTCCTGCTCCTCGAATACTCTCTTCCCCAGCCACAACAGGAGCCAATGTAGATCAGTGAGCACAGGGGTGGGAGCTGATGATGGAGGGGGAGCGGGACTCGGTGCGAGTTCGGACCGAGAGGAGATTTTGGACCAGCCGAAGTTTGTGGGAGGGTGGACGATGGGGAGAAACCGGCCAGGGGAGCGTTGCGCGGTGAACCGCGATGGGTGCCTTGGAATTCCGCGAATTCCTGCTCGCGAAAACCCACTGCGTACTCGGGCACACAACTCGGAGAACCAACCAGCCACAGGATGTTGCTAAACAATCGCTGGAGTTGTGTAACAGGCGGGAAGCCGGAGGTTAGGGTGAAGACGTTTTTTATATTACTTCTCTTTCTCACAGCGAACACCGCAGATGGGTGAGAAAGAAGGACATGTATTTATAAAAAGCCTCTCACTGAATCAGGAGGTCTCAAATTGCCCCACAGCGCAATGAAGTACTTCTTTTTTTTTGGAAATGCAGTCACTGTTGCAACGTTGGAAACGCGGTAAGACGATTTGCGCACAGCAAGCTCCCACACACGGCCACCTGATAACTGACCCAGGTCTTCTTAGTGATGTTGGTTCATCTATAAATATTGGCCCGAAGGTCACTGGGAGATTGTCCACCACTGTGTTCTTCTTCGAACCTCAGTACCGCCCCTCCGACAGTGCGGCACTCCCTCAGTACTGCCCCTCCGACAGTGCGGCGCTCCCTCAGTACTGCCCCTCCGACACTCCCTCAGTACTGCCCCTCCGACAGTGCGGCGCTCCCTCAGTACTGCCCCTCCGACAGTGCGGCGCTCCCTCAGTACTGCCCTTCTGACAGTGCGGCGCTCCCTCAGTACTGCCCCTCCGACAGTGCGGCACTCCCTCAGTACTGCCCCTCCAACAGTGCGACGCTCCCTCAGTACTGCCCCTCCGACAGTGCGGCGCTCCCTCAGTACCGCCCCTCCGACAGTGCGGCGATCCCTCAGTACTGCCCCTCCGACAGTGCAGGGCTCCCTCAGTACCGTCCCTCCGACAGCGCAGTGCGGCGCTCCCTCAGTACCGCCCCTCCGACAGTGCGGCGCTCCCTCAGTACTGCCCTTCTGACAGTGCGGCGCTCCCTCAGTACTGCCCCTCCGACAGTGCGGCACTCCCTCAGTACTGCCCCTCCAACAGTGCGACGCTCCCTCAGTACTGCCCCTCCGACAGCGCAGTGCGGCACTCCCTCAGTACTGCCCCTCCGACAGCGCAGTGCGGCACTCCCTCAGTACCGCAACGGAGGTCCCAAACCCCACGACCTTCAAATTCAGAGGCGGGAGTGTTACTCACTAAACCAAAACTGAGCCCCCTTTGCAGTATTTAATGCAGAAAGGCGTGAAGTGATGCAATTTGAAGAATGAGGAGCGACAAGGTGAACTAAAGGTTAGGTTTCTAAGGGGGGGGGGAGGGGGTGCAGGAACAGCGAGAGAGAAAGGGAATGGAGAGAAGGGAGAGAGGGATGGAGGAAGAGAGGGAGGGAGGACGAGGAGGTGGAGTAGGGAGGGAACGAAGGAAAGAAGGAATATGATATAGCGCCTTTCACGACCACCGGGCGTCCCAAAGCGCTTTACAGCCAATGAAGTACTTTTTCTGATGTGTAGTCACTGTTGTAATGTGGGAAACGCCAATTTGCGCACAGCAAGCTCCCACACACAGCAATGTGATAATGACCCAGATCAGCTGCTTTTTTGTTATTGAGGGATAAATATTGGCCCCAGGACACTGGGGAGAACTCCCCTGCTCTTCCCGAGAAGCAATAGAGAGACCTGGAGCGTATGTGTGTGCACAAATCTTTGAAGATGGCAGGGCAGGTTGAGAAGGCGGTTAAAAAATCTTGCGGGATCGCGGGCTTTGTAAATAGAGGAATGGAGGACAAAAACAAGGGAGTTATGCTAAACCTTTATAAATCAGCTCAAGTACTGTGTCCAATTCTAGGCCCCGCGCTTTAGGGAGGGTATGAAGGCCCTGGAGAGGCTGCACAGGGAGATTGACCAGAATGGTCCCAGGGGGATGCATCAGAACGTAAGAAATAGGAGCAGGAGTGGGCCATTCGGCCCCTCGAACCTGCTCCGCCATTTAATACGACCATGGCTGATCCGATCATGGACTCAGCTCCACTTCCCCGCCCGCTCCCCATAACCCTTCACTCCCTTATCGCCCAAAAATCTGTCTATCTCCACCTTAAATATATTCAATGTCCCAGCCTCCACAGCTCTCTGGGGCAGAGAATTCCACAGATTTACAACCCTCTGAGAGAAGAAATTCCTCCTCATCTCAGTTTTAAATGGACGGCCCCTTATTCTAATATCATGCCCCCTAGTTCTAGTCTCCCCCATCAGTGGAAACATCCTCTCTGCATCCACCTTGTCGAGCCCCCTCATAATCTGATACGTTTCCATAAGATCACCTCTCATTCTTCTGAACTCCAATGAATAGAGGCCCAATCTCCTCAACCTTTCCTCATATGTCAACCCCCTCATCTCCTGAATCAACTGAGTGAACCTTCTCTGAACTGCCTCCAAAGCAAGTATATCCTTTCATAAATATGGAAACCAAAACTGCACGCAGTACTCCAGGTGTGGCCTCACCAATACCCTGTATAACTGGAGCAAGACTTCCCTGCTTTTATACTCCATCCCCTTTGCAATAAAGGCCAAGATACCATTGGCCTTCCTGATCACTTGCTGTACCTGCAGACTAACCTTTTGTGTTTCATGCACAAGTACCCCCAGGTCCCGCTGTACTGCAGCACTTTGCAATCTTTCTCCATTTAAATAATAACTTGCTCTTTGATTTTTTTTCTGCCAAAGTGGATAACCTCACACTTTCCCACATTATACTCCATCTGACAAATTTTTGCCCACTCACTTAGCCTGTCTGTGTCCTTTTGCAGATTTTTGTGTCCTCCTCACACATTGCTTTTCCTCCCATCTTTGTATCATAAGAACATAAGAACATAAGAATTAGGAACAGGAGTAGGCCATCTAGCCCCTCGAGCCTGCTCCGCCATTCAACAAGATCATGGCTGATCTGGCTGTGGACTCAGCTCCACTTACCCGCCCGCTCCCCATCACCCTTAATTCCCTTATTGGTTAAAAATCTATCTATCTGTGACTTGAATACATTCAATGAGCTAGCCTCAACTGCTTCCCTGGGCAGAGAATTCCACAGATTCACAACCCTCTGGGAGAAGAAATTCCTTCTCAACTCGGTTTTAAATTGGCTCCCCCGTATTTTGAGGCTGTGCCCTCTAGTTCTAGTCTCCCCGACCAGTGGAAACAACCTCTCTGCCTCGATCTTGTCTATCCCTTTCATTATTTTAAATGTTTCTATAAGATCACCCCTCATCCTTCTGAACTCCAACGAGTAAAGACCCAGTCGAATAAGAACATAACAACATAAGGACATAAGAATCGTCAGCAAACTTGTCTACGTTACACTCAGTCCCCTCTTCCAAGTCGTTAATATAGATTGTAAATAGTTGAGGTCCCAGCACTGATCCCTGTGACACCCCACTAGTTACTGATTGCCAACCAGAGAATGACCCATTTATCCCGACTCTCTGTTTTCTGTTAGTTAGCCAATCCTCTATCCAGGCTAATATATTACCCTCAACCCCGTGAACTTTTATCTTGTGCAGTAACCTTTTATGTGGCACCTTGTCAAATGCCTTCTGGAAATCCAAATACACCACATCCACTGGTTCCCCTTTATCCATCCTGTTCGTTACATCCTCAAAGAATTCCAGCAGATTTGTCAAACATAAATCCACGCTGACTCTGCCTGATGAGGGACGTGGGGAGACTGGAGAAGCTGGGGTTGTTCTCCTTGGAGCAGAGAAGGTTAAGGGGGAGATTTAATAGAGGGGTTCAAAATCAGGAGGAGTTTTGATGGAGTAGATCGGGGAGAAACTGTTCCCAGGGGCAGGAGGATCGGTAACCAGAGGGACACAGATTGACGATAATCGGCGATGGAACCAGAGGGGGAGATGGGGAGAATGTGTTTATGCAGCGAGTTGTTGTGATCGGGAACGGGCTGCCTGAAAGGGCGGTGGGAGCAGACTTGCTGAACAGGTGGCTGAACAGCCCAATATGGGGAACCACAGTCCCTGTCACAGGTGGGACAGACAGACGTTGAGGGAAGGGGAGGGTGGGACTGGTTTGCCACACGCTCCTTCCGCTGCCTGCGCTTGGTTTCTGCACGCTCTCGGCGACGAGACTCAAGGTGCTCAGTGCCCTCCCGGATGCACTCCTTCCACTTAGGACGGACTGGTCTTTGCGCCAGGGACTCCCAGGTGTCGGTGGGGATGTTGCACTTTATCAGGGAGGCTTTGAGGGTGGTCCCTTGTAACGTTTCCTCTGCCCACCTTTGGCCCGTTTGCCCGTGAAGGAGTTCCGAGTAGAGCACTCGCTTTGGGAGTCTCGTGTCTGGGGACATGCGGACAATGTGGCCCTGCCCAGCGGAGCTGGTCGAGTGTGGTCAGTGCTTCGATGCTGGGGATGTTGGCCTGGTCGAGGACGCTAACGTTGGTGCGTCTGTCCTCCCGGGGGATTTGCAGGATCTTGCGGAGACATCGTTGGTGGTATTTCTCCAGCGACTTGAGGTGCCTACTGTACATGGTCCATGTCTCTGAGCCATACAGGAGGGCGGGTATCACTACAGCCCTGTAGACCATGAGCTGGGGGTGAGATACCTACTGTACACGGTCCATGTCTCTGAGCCATACAGGAGGGCGGGTATCACTACAGCCCTGTAGACCATGAGCTCGCTGGTGGATTTGAGGGCCTGGTCTTCAAACACTCTTTTCCTTAGGCGGCCGAAGGCTGCACTGGCGCACTGGAGGCGGTGTTGGATCTCATGGTCAATGTCTGCCCTTGTTGATAAGAGGCTCCCGAGGTATGGGAAATGGTTCACGTTGTCTATAGTTTCCTGCTTTTTTGTATCCCTCCTTTTTTAAATAGGGGTATTACATTTGCGGTTTTCCAATCTGCTAGGACCTCCCCAGAATCGAGGGAATTTTGCGATATTATAACCAATGCATTCACAATCCCTGCAGACATGCCTTTAAGACCCGAGGGTGCAAGCCATCAGGTCCAGGGTACATGTCCGCCTTTAGTCCCATTATTTTAACGAGTACTGCTTTTTTACTGATATTGATTGCATTAAGTTCCTCCCCGCCTATAGCCCCGTGATTATCTACTATTGGGATGTTTTTAAGTGTCTTCTACCGTGAAGACCAATACAAAATATGAGTTCAACGTCTCTGCCATTTCCCTGTTCCCCATTATTAATTCCCCAGTCTCATCCTCCAGGGGACCAACATTTACTTTAGCCACTCTTTTCCTTTTTACGGACAAACTGTTACAACCTGTTTTTATATTTCGTGCCAGTTTATTTTCAGAATATATCTTCCCCCTTTTTATCATTTTTTTACTCGTTCTCTGCTGACTGTATGTTACTGGGTATAACACTCTGTATATATTATATAATAACACACTGTATGTTACTGGGTATAACACTCCTGTATATATTATATAATAACACACTGTATGTTACTGGGTATAACACTCCAGTATATATTATATAATAACACACTGTATGTTACTGGGTATAACACTCCTGTATATATTATATAATAACACACTGTATGTTAATAGGTATATCACTCCTGTATATATTATATAATAACACACTGTATGTTACTGGGTATAACACTCCTGTATATATTATATAATAACACACTGTGTGTTACTGGGTATAACACTCCTGTATATATTATATAATAACAAACTGTGTGTTACTGGGTATAACACTCCAGTATATATTATATAATAACACACTGTGTGTGACTGGGTATAACACTCCTGTATATATTATATAATAACACACTGTGTGTTACTGGGTATAACATTCCTGTATATATTATATAATAACACACTGTGTGTTACTGGGTATAACACTCCAGTATATATTATATAACAACACACCGTGCGTTACTGGGTATAACACTCTGTATATATTATATAATAACACACTGTGTGTTACTGGGTATAACACTCTGTATATATTATATAATAACACACCGTGTGTTACTGGGTATAACACTCCTGTATATATTATATAATAACACACTGTGTGTTACTGGGTATAACACTCTGTATATATTATATAACATCACTCTGTGTGTGATAGAGAATTCAAACAGGCTGCATTCAGACAGGCTGTGAAAATTCACAGACCCCAAGTCAAAGCTGCTCCGTGCAACTCAGCATGTTGCATTAAGTCATCAATCAACTTGACATTTTCGGACCTTTGGGTAGCGAGCCAATTAAAGGTTAACAGACTATTAATTGAGCCAATAAGGTCAAAGAAGGCGAGTTCTTTTCTGTAAACTGATCAGGTATATAAACAGCCATTTTGGCCATGTGGTCTCAGAAGGACAAAGGCCTGGCTTAAAGCCAGAAGCTTGTTGCTGCTGCCAGAATAAAGTTACATTAAAACTACAACCGGAATTCGTATTTCATTGGAAGAGATCGAACACTGTGTTACTGGGTATAACACTCTGTATATATTATATAATAACACACTGTGTGTTACTGGGTATAACACTCCTGTATGTATTATATAATAACACACAGTGTGTTACTGGGTATAACACTCTGTATATATTATATAATAATGCACCGTGTGTAACTGGGTATAACACTCCTGTATATATTATATAATAACACACTGTGTGTTACTGGGTATAACACTCTGTATATATTATATAATAATGCACCGTGTGTAACTGGGTATAACACTCCTGTACATATTATATAATAACACACTGTGTGTTACTGGGTATAACACTCTGTATATATTATATAATAACACATAATGTGTTACTGGGTATAACACTCCTGTATATATTATATAATAACACACTGTGTGTTACTGGATATAACACTCTGTATATATTACATAATAACACACTGTGTGTTACTGGGTATAACACTCCGTATATATGATATAATAACACCGTGTGTTACTGGGTATAACACTCCTGTATATATTATATAACAACACACTGTGTGTTACTGGGTATAACACTCTGTATATATTATATAATAACACACTGTGTGTTACTGGGTATAACACTCCGTATATATGATATAATAACACCGTGTGTTACTGGGTATAACACTCCTGTATATATTATATAACAACACACTGTGTGTTACTGGGTATAACACTCTGTATATATTATATAATAACACACTGTGTGTTACTGGGTATAACACTCTGTATATATTATATAATAACACACTGTGTGTTACAGGGTATAACACTCCTGTATATATTATATAATAACACACTGTGTGTTACTGGGTATAACACTCTGTATATATTATATAATAACACACTGTGTGTTACTGGGTATAACACTCCTGTATTATTATATAATAACACACTGTGTGTTACTGGGTATAACACTCTGTATATATTATATAATAACACACAGTGTGTTACTGGGTATAACACTCCTGTATATATTATATAATAACACAAAGTGTGTTAGTGGGTATAACACTCCTGTATATATTATATAATAACCCACTGTGTGTTACTGGGTATAACACTCTGTATATATTATATAATAACACACTGTGTGTTACTGGGTATACCACTCTGTATATATTATATAATAACACACTGTGTGTTACTGGGTATAACACTGTGTATATATTATATAATAACACACCGTGTGTTACTGGGTATAATACTCCTGTATATATTATATAATAACACACTGTGTGTTACTGGGTATAACACTCTGTATATATTATATAATAACACACTGTGTGTTACTGGGTATAACACTCTGTATATATTATATAATAACACATTGTGTGTTACTGGGTATAACACTCTGTATATATTATATAATAACACACAGTGTGTTACTGGGTATAACACACTGTATATATTATATAATAACACACTGTGTGTTACTGGGTATAACACTCTGTATATATTATATAATAACACATTGTGTGTTACTGGGTATAACACTCCTGTATATATTATATAATAACACACTGTGTGTTACTGGGTATAACACTCCTGTATATATTATATAATAACACACTGTGTGTTACTGGGTATAACACTCTGTATATATTATATAATAATACTCTGTGTGTGATAGAGAATTCAAACAGGCTGCAATCAGACAGGCTGTGAAAATTCACAGACCCCAAGTCAAAGCTGCTCCGTGCAACTCAGCATGTTGCATTAAGTCATCAATCAACTTGACATTTTCGGACCTTTGGGTAGCGAGCCAATTAATGGTTAACAGACTATTAATTGAGCCAATAAGGTCAAAGAAGGCGAGTTCTTTTCTGTAAACTGATCAGGTATATAAACAGCCATTTTGGCCATGTGGTCTCAGAAGGACAAAGGCCTGGCTTAAAGCCAGAAGCTTCTTGCTGCTGCCAGAATAAAGTTACATTAAAACTATAACCGGAATTCGTATTTCATTGGAAGAGATCGAACAGTATGTTACTGGGTATAACACTCTGTATATATTATATAATAACACACTGTGTGTTATTGGGTATAACACTCTGTATATATTATATAATAATGCACCGTGTGTAACTGGGTATAACACTCTGTATATATTATATAATAACACACTGTGTGTTACTGGGTATAACACTCCTGTATATATTATATAATAACACACTGTGTGTTACTGGGTATAACACTCTGTATATATTATATAATAATGCACCGTGTGTAACTGGTTATAACACTCCTGTACATATTATATAATAACAAACTGTGTGTTACTGGGTATAACACTCTGTATATATTATATAATAACACATAATGTGTTACTGGGTATAACACTCCTGTATATATTATATAATAACACACTGTGTGTTACTGGGTATAACACTCTGTATATATTACATAATAACACACTGTGTGTTACTGGGTATAACACTCTGTATATATGATATAATAACACCGTGTGTTACTGGGTATAACACTCCTGTATATATTATATAACAACACACTGTGTGTTACTGGGTATAACACTCTGTATATATTATATAATAACACACTGTGTGTTACTGGGTATAACACTCTGTATATATTATATAATAACACACTGTGTGTTACTGGGTATAACACTCCTGTATATATTACATAATAACACACCGTGTGTTACTGGGTATAACACTCTGTATATATTATATAATAACACACTGTGTGTTACTGGGTAAACACCCCTGTATATGTTATATAATAACACACTGTGTGTTACTGGGTATAACACTCCTGTATATATTATATAATAACACACCGCGTGTTACTCGGTATAACACTCCTGTATATATTATATAATAACACACTGTGTGTTACTGGGTATAACACTCTGTATATATTATATAATAACACTCTGTGTGTGATAGAGAATTCAAACAGGCTGCATTCAGACAGGCTGTGAAAATTCACAGACCCCAAGTCAAAGCTGCTCCGTGCAACTCAGCATGTTGCATTAAGTCATCAATCAACTTGACATTTTCGGACCTTTGGGTAGCGAGCCAATTAAAGGTTAACAGACTATTAATTGAGCCAATAAGGTCAAAGAAGGCGAGTTCTTTTCTGTAAACTGATCAGGTATATAAACAGCCATTTTGGCCATGTGGTCTCAGAAGGACAAAGGCCTGGCTTAAAGCCAGAAGCTTGTTGCTGCTGCCAGAATAAAGTTACATTAAAACTACAACCGGAATTCGTATTTCATTGGAAGAGATCGAACACTGCTATACTGGGTATAACACTCTGTATATATTATATAATAACACACTGTGTGTTACTGGGTATAACACTCCTGTATATATTATATAATAACACACTGTGTGTTACTGGGTATAACACTCTGTATATATAATACAATAATGCACCGTGTGTAACTGGGTATAACACTCCTGTACATATTATATAATAACACACTGTGTGTTACTGGGTATAACACTCTGTATATATTATATAATAACACATAATGTGTTACTGGGTATAACACTCCTGTATATATTATATAATAACACACTGTGTGTTACTGGGTATAACACTCTGTATATATTACATAATAACACACTGTGTGTTACTGGGTATAACTCTGTATATATGATATAATAACACCGTGTGTTACTGGGTATAACACTCCTGTATATATTATATAACAACACACTGTGTGTTACTGGGTATAACACTCTGTATATATTATATAATAACACACTGTGTGTTACTGGGTATAACACTCTGTATATATTATATAATAACACACTGTGTGTTACTGGGTATAACACTCCTGTATATATTATATAATAACACACCGTGTGTTACTGGGTATAACACTCTGTATATATTATATAATAACACACTGTGTGTTACTGGGTATAACACCCCTGTATATATTATATAATAACACACTGTGTGTTACTGGGTATAACACACTGTATATATTATATAATAACACACCGCGTGTTACTCGGTATAACACTCTGTATATATGATATAATAACACCGTGTGTTACTGGGTATAACACTCTGTATATATTATATAATAACACACTGTGTGTTACTGGGTATAACACTCTGTCTATATTATATAATAACACACTGTGTGTTACTGGGTATAACACTCCTGTAAATATTATATAACACATTGTGTGTTACTGGGTATAACACTCATGTATATATTATATAATAACAAACTTTGTGTTACTGGGTATAACACTGTGTATATATTATATAATAACACACCATGTGTTACTGGGTATAACACTCCTGTATATATTATATAATAACACACTGTGTGTTACTGGGTATAACACTCCTGTATATATTATATAATAACACACCGTGTGTTACTGGGTATAACACTCCTGTATATATTATATAATAACACACCGTGTGTTACTGGGGATAATACTCCTGTATATCTGATATAATAACACACCGTGTGTTACTGGGTATAACACTCATGTATATATTATATAAGAACACACCGTGTGTTACTGGGTATAACACTCATGTCTATATTATATAATAACACACCGTGTGTTACTGGTTATAACACTCCTGTAAATATTATATAATAACGCACTGTGTGTCACTGGGTATAACACTCCTGTATATATTATATCATAACACACTGTGTGTTACTGGGTACAACAGTCTGTATTTATGATATAATAACACATCGTGTGTTACTGGGTATAACACTTTGTATATATTATATAATAACACACTGTGAGTTACTGGGTATAACACTCTGTATATATTATATAATAACACACTGTGAGTTACTGGGTATAACACTTTGTATATATTATACAATAACACACTGTGTGTTACTGGGTATAACACTCTGTGTATATTATATAATAACACACAGTGTGTTACTGGGTATAACACTCCTGTATATATTATATAATAACACAAAGTGTGTTACTGGGTATAACACTCCTGTATATATTATATAATAACACACTGTGTGTTACTGGGTATAACACTCTGTATATATTATATAATAACACACTGTGTGTTACTGGGTATACCACTCTGTATATATTATATAATAACACACTGTGTGTTACTGGGTATAACACTGTGTATATATTATATAATAACACACCGTGTGTTACTGGGTATAATACTCCTGTATATATTATATAATAACACACTGTGTGTTACTGGGTATAACACTCTGTATATATTATATAATAACACACTGTGTGTTACTGGGTATAACACTCTGTATATATTATATAATAACACACAGTGTGTTACTGGGTATAACACTCCTGTATATATTATATAATAACACAAAGTGTGTTACTGGGTATGACACTCCTGTATATATTATATAATGACACACTGTGTGTTACTGGGTATAACACTCTGTATATATTATATAATAACACACTGTGTGTTACTGGGTATAACACTCTGTATATATTATATAATAACACACTGTGTGTTACTGGGTATAACACTGTGTATATATTATATAATAACACACCGTGTGTTACTGGGTATAATACTCCTGTATATATTATATAATAACACACTGTGTGTTACTGGGTATAACACTCTGTATATATTATATAATAACACACTGTGTGTTACTGGGTATAACACTCTGTATATATTATATAATAACACATTGTGTGTTACTGGGTATAACACTCTGTATATATTATATAATAACACACAGTGTGTTACTGGGTATAACACACTGTATATATTATATAATAACACACTGTGTGTTACTGGGTATAACACTCTGTATATATTATATAATAACACATTGTGTGTTACTGGGTATAACACTCCTGTATATATTATATAATAACACACTGTGTGTTACTGGGTATAACACTCCTGTATATATTATATAATAACACACTGTGTGTTACTGGGTATAACACTCTGTATATATTATATAATAATACTCTGTGTGTGATAGAGAATTCAAACAGGCTGCATTCAGACAGGCTGTGAAAATTCACAGACCCCAAGTCAAAGCTGCTCCGTGCAACTCAGCATGTTGCATTAAGTCATCAATCAACTTGACATTTTCGGACCTTTGGGTAGCGAGCCAATTAAAGGTTAACAGACTATTAATTGAGCCAATAAGGTCAAAGAAGGCGAGTTCTTTTCTGTAAACTGATCAGGTATATAAACAGCCATTTTGGCCATGTGGTCTCAGAAGGACAAAGGCCTGGCTTAAAGCCAGAAGCTTCTTGCTGCTGCCAGAATAAAGTTACATTAAAACTACAACCGGAATTCGTATTTCATTGGAAGAGATCGAACAGTGTGTTACTGGGTATAACACTCTGTATATATTATATAATAACACACTGTGAGTTACTGGGTATAACTCTTTGTATATATTATACAATAACACACTGTGTGTTACTGGGTATAACACTCCTGTATATATTATATAATAACACACCGTGTGTTACTCGGTATAACACTCTGTATATATTATATAATAACACACTGTGTGTTACTGGATATAACACTCCTGTATTATTATATAATAACACACTGTGTGTTACTGGGTATAACACTCTGTATATTTATATAATAACACACAGTGTGTTACTGGGTATAACACTCCTGTATATTTTATATAATAACACAAAGTGTGTTACTGGGTATAACACTCCTGTATATATTATATAATAACACACTGTGTGTTACTGGGTATAACACTCTGTATATATTATATAATAACACACTGTGTGTTACTGGGTATAACACTCTGTATATATTATATAATAACACACTGTGTGTTACTGGGTATAACACTGTGTATATATTATATAATAACACACCGTGTGTTACTGGGTATAATACTCCTGTATATATTATATAATAACACACTGTGTGTTACTGGGTATAACACTCTGTATATATTATATAATAACACACTGTGTGTTACTGCGTATAACACTCTGTATATATTATATAATAACACATTGTGTGTTACTGGGTATAACACTCTGTATATATTATATAATAACACACAGTGTGTTACTGGGTATAACACACTGTATATATTATATAATAACACACTGTGTGTTACTGGGTATAACACTCTGTATATATTATATAATAACACACAGTGTGTTACTGGGTATAACACTCCTGTATATATTATATAATAACACAAAGTGTGTTACTGGGTATAACACTCCTGTATATATTATATAATGACACACTGTGTGTTACTGGGTATAACACTCTGTATATATTATATAATAACACACTGTGTGTTACTGGGTATAACACTCTGTGTATATTATATAATAACACACTGTGTGTTACTGGGTATAACACTGTGTATATATTATATAATAACACACCGTGTGTTACTGGGTATAATACTCCTGTATATATTATATAATAACACACTGTGTGTTACTGGGTATAACACTCTGTATATATTATATAATAACACACTGTGTGTTACTGGGTATAACACTCTGTATATATTATATAATAACACGTTGTGTGTTACTGGGTATAACACTCTGTATATATTATATAATAACACACAGTGTGTTACTGGGTATAACACACTGTATATATTATATAATAACACACTGTGTGTTACTGGGTATAACACTCTGTATATATTATATAATAACACATTGTGTGTTACTGGGTATAACACTCCTGTATATATTATATAATAACACACTGTGTGTTACTGGGTATAACACTCCTGTATATATTATATAATAACACACTGTGTGTTACTGGGTATAACACTCTGTATATATTATATAATAATACTCTGTGTGTGATAGAGAATTCAAACAGGCTGCATTCAGACAGGCCGTGAAAATTCACAGACCCCAAGTCAAAGCTGCTCCGTGCAACTCAGCATGTTGCATTAAGTCATCAATCAACTTGACATTTTCGGACCTTTGGGTAGCGAGCCAATTAAAGGTTAACAGACTATTAATTGAGCCAATAAGGTCAAAGAAGGCGAGTTCTTTTCTGTAAACTGATCAGGTATATAAACAGCCATTTTGGCCATGTGGTCTCAGAAGGACAAAGGCCTGGCTTAAAGCCAGAAGCTTCTTGCTGCTGCCAGAATAAAGTTACATTAAAACTACAACCGGAATTCGTATTTCATTGGAAGAGATCGAACAGTGTGTTACTGGGTATAACACTCTGTATATATTATATAATAACACACTGTGAGTTACTGGGTATAACTCTTTGTATATATTATACAATAACACACTGTGTGTTACTGGGTATAACACTCCTGTATATATTATATAATAACACACCGTGTGTTACTCGGTATAACACTCTGTATATATTATATAATAACACACTGTGTGTTACTGGATATAACACTCCTGTATTATTATATAATAACACACTGTGTGTTACTGGGTATAACACTCTGTATATTTATATAATAACACACAGTGTGTTACTGGGTATAACACTCCTGTATATATTATATAATAACACAAAGTGTGTTACTGGGTATAACACTCCTGTATATATTATATAATAACACACTGTGTGTTACTGGGTATAACACTCTGTATATATTATATAATAACACACTGTGTGTTACTGGGTATAACACTCTGTATATATTATATAATAACACACTGTGTGTTACTGGGTATAACACTGTGTATATATTATATAATAACACACCGTGTGTTACTGGGTATAATATTCCTGTATATATTATATAATAACACACTGTGTGTTACTGGGTATAACACTCTGTATATATTATATAATAACACACTGTGTGTTACTGCGTATAACACTCTGTATATATTATATAATAACACATTGTGTGTTACTGGGTATAACACTCTGTATATATTATATAATAACACACAGTGTGTTACTGGGTATAACACACTGTATATATTATATAATAACACACTGTGTGTTACTGGGTATAACACTCTGTATATATTATATAATAACACATTGTGTGTTACTGGGTATAACACTCCTGTATATATTATATAATAACACACTGTGTGTTACTGGGTATAACACTCCTGTATATATTATATAATAACACACTGTGTGTTACTGGGTATAACACTCTGTATATATTATATAATAATCATCTGTGTGTGATAGAGAATTCAAACAGGCTGCATTCAGACAGGCTGTGAAAATTCACAGACCCCAAGTCAAAGCTGCTCCGTGCAACTCAGCATGTTGCATTAAGTCATCAATCAACTTGACATTTTCGGACCTTTGGGTAGCGAGCCAATTAAAGGTTAACAGACTATTAATTGAGCCAATAAGGTCAAAGAAGGCGAGTTCTTTTCTGTAAACTGATCAGGTATATAAACAGCCATTTTGGCCATGTGGTCTCAGAAGGACAAAGGCCTGGCTTAAAGCCAGAAGCTTGTTGCTGCTGCCAGAATAAAGTTACATTAAAACTACAACCGGAATTCGTATTTCATTGGAAGAGATCGAACAGTGTGTTACTGGGTATAACACTCTGTATATATTATATAATAACACACTGTGTGTTATTGGGTATAACACTCTGTATATATTATATAATAATGCACCGTGTGTAACTGGGTATAACACTCCTGTACATATTATATAATAACACATTGTGTGTTACTGGGTATAACACTCTGTATATATTATATAATAACACACAATGTGTTACTGGGTATAACACTCCTGTATATATTATATAATAACACACTGTGTGTTACTGGGTATAACACTCTGTATACATTACATAATAACACACTGTGTGTTACTGGGTACAACACTCTGTATATATGATATAACAACACCGTGTGTTACTGGGTATAACACACCTATATATATTATATAACAACACACTGTGTGTTACTGGGTATAACACTCTGTATATATTATATAATAACACACTGTGTGTTACTGGGTATAACACTCTGTATATATTATATAATAACACACTGTGTGTTACAGGGTATAACACTCCTGTATATATTATATAATAACACACTGTGTGTTACTGGGTATAACACTCTGTATATATTATATAATAACACACAGTGTGTTACTGGGTATAACACTCCTGTATATATTATATAATAACACACAGTGTGTTACTGGGTATAACACTGTGTATATATTATATAATAACACACTGTGTGTTACTGGGTATAACACTCTGTATATATTATATAATAACACACTGTGTGTTACTGGGTATAACACTCTGTATATATTATATAATAACACACTGTGTGTTACTGGGTATAACACTGTGTATATATTATATAATAACACACCGTGTGTTACTGGGTATAATACTCCTGTATATATTATATAATAACACACTGTGTGTTACTGGGTATAACACTCTGTATATATTATATAATAACACACTGTGTGTTACTGGGTATAACACTCTGTATATATTATATAATAACACATTGTGTTACTGGGTATAACACTCTGTATATATTATATAATAACACACAGTGTGTTACTGGGTATAACACTCTGTATATATTATATAATAACACACAGTGTGTTACTGGGTATAACACTCCTGTATATATTATATAATATCACACTGTGTGTTACTGGGTATAACACTCTGTATATATTATATAATAAAACACTGTGTGTTACTGGGTATAACACTCCTGTATATATTATATAATAACACACCGTGTGTTACTGGGTATAACACTCCTGTGTTATTATATAATAACACACTGTGTGTTACTGGGTAGAACACTCTCTATATATTATATAATAACACACAGTGTGTTACTGGGTATAACACTCCTGTATATATTATATAATATCACACTGTGTGTTACTGGGTATAACACTCCTGTATTATTATATAATAACACACTGTGTGTTACTGGGTATAACACTCTGTATATATTATATAATAACACACTGTGTGTTACTGGGTATAACACTCTGTATATATTATATAATAATACTCTGTGTGTGATAGAGAATTCAAACAGGCTGCATTCAGACAGGCTGTGAAAATTCACAGACCCCAAGTCAAAGCTGCTCCGTGCAACTCAGCATGTTGCATTAAGTCATCAATCAACTTGACATTTTCGGACCTTTGGGTAGCGAGCCAATTAAAGGTTAACAGACTATTAATTGAGCCAATAAGGTCAAAGAAGGCGAGTTCTTTTCTGTAAACTGATCAGGTATATAAACAGCCATTTTGGCCATGTGGTCTCAGAAGGACAAAGGCCTGGCTTAAAGCCAGAAGCTTCTTGCTGCTGCCAGAATAAAGTTACATTAAAACTACAACCGGAATTCGTATTTCATTGGAAGAGATCGAACAGTGTGTTACTGGGTATAACACTCTGTATATATTATATAATAACACACTGTGAGTTACTGGGTATAACTCTTTGTATATATTATACAATAACACACTGTGTGTTACTGGGTATAACACTCCTGTATATATTATATAATAACACACCGTGTGTTACTCGGTATAACACTCTGTATATATTATATAATAACACACTGTGTGTTACTGGATATAACACTCCTGTATTATTATATAATAACACACTGTGTGTTACTGGGTATAACACTCTGTATATTTATATAATAACACACAGTGTGTTACTGGGTATAACACTCCTGTATATTTTATATAATAACACAAAGTGTGTTACTGGGTATAACACTCCTGTATATATTATATAATAACACACTGTGTGTTACTGGGTATAACACTCTGTATATATTATATAATAACACACTGTGTGTTACTGGGTATAACACTCTGTATATATTATATAATAACACACTGTGTGTTACTGGGTATAACACTGTGTATATATTATATAATAACACACCGTGTGTTACTGGGTATAATACTCCTGTATATATTATATAATAACACACTGTGTGTTACTGGGTATAACACTCTGTATATATTATATAATAACACACTGTGTGTTACTGCGTATAACACTCTGTATATATTATATAATAACACATTGTGTGTTACTGGGTATAACACTCTGTATATATTATATAATAACACACAGTGTGTTACTGGGTATAACACACTGTATATATTATATAATAACACACTGTGTGTTACTGGGTATAACACTCTGTATATATTATATAATAACACACAGTGTGTTACTGGGTATAACACTCCTGTATATATTATATAATAACACAAAGTGTGTTACTGGGTATAACACTCCTGTATATATTATATAATGACACACTGTGTGTTACTGGGTATAACACTCTGTATATATTATATAATAACACACTGTGTGTTACTGGGTATAACACTCTGTGTATATTATATAATAACACACTGTGTGTTACTGGGTATAACACTGTGTATATATTATATAATAACACACCGTGTGTTACTGGGTATAATACTCCTGTATATATTATATAATAACACACTGTGTGTTACTGGGTATAACACTCTGTATATATTATATAATAACACACTGTGTGTTACTGGGTATAACACTCTGTATATATTATATAATAACACATTGTGTGTTACTGGGTATAACACTCTGTATATATTATATAATAACACACAGTGTGTTACTGGGTATAACACACTGTATATATTATATAATAACACACTGTGTGTTACTGGGTATAACACTCTGTATATATTATATAATAACACATTGTGTGTTACTGGGTATAACACTCCTGTATATATTATATAATAACACACTGTGTGTTACTGGGTATAACACTCCTGTATATATTATATAATAACACACTGTGTGTTACTGGGTATAACACTCTGTATATATTATATAATAATACTCTGTGTGTGATAGAGAATTCAAACAGGCTGCATTCAGACAGGCCGTGAAAATTCACAGACCCCAAGTCAAAGCTGCTCCGTGCAACTCAGCATGTTGCATTAAGTCATCAATCAACTTGACATTTTCGGACCTTTGGGTAGCGAGCCAATTAAAGGTTAACAGACTATTAATTGAGCCAATAAGGTCAAAGAAGGCGAGTTCTTTTCTGTAAACTGATCAGGTATATAAACAGCCATTTTGGCCATGTGGTCTCAGAAGGACAAAGGCCTGGCTTAAAGCCAGAAGCTTCTTGCTGCTGCCAGAATAAAGTTACATTAAAACTACAACCGGAATTCGTATTTCATTGGAAGAGATCGAACAGTGTGTTACTGGGTATAACACTCTGTATATATTATATAATAACACACTGTGAGTTACTGGGTATAACTCTTTGTATATATTATACAATAACACACTGTGTGTTACTGGGTATAACACTCCTGTATATATTATATAATAACACACCGTGTGTTACTCGGTATAACACTCTGTATATATTATATAATAACACACTGTGTGTTACTGGATATAACACTCCTGTATTATTATATAATAACACACTGTGTGTTACTGGGTATAACACTCTGTATATTTATATAATAACACACAGTGTGTTACTGGGTATAACACTCCTGTATATATTATATAATAACACAAAGTGTGTTACTGGGTATAACACTCCTGTATATATTATATAATAACACACTGTGTGTTACTGGGTATAACACTCTGTATATATTATATAATAACACACTGTGTGTTACTGGGTATAACACTCTGTATATATTATATAATAACACACTGTGTGTTACTGGGTATAACACTGTGTATATATTATATAATAACACACCGTGTGTTACTGGGTATAATATTCCTGTATATATTATATAATAACACACTGTGTGTTACTGGGTATAACACTCTGTATATATTATATAATAACACACTGTGTGTTACTGCGTATAACACTCTGTATATATTATATAATAACACATTGTGTGTTACTGGGTATAACACTCTGTATATATTATATAATAACACACAGTGTGTTACTGGGTATAACACACTGTATATATTATATAATAACACACTGTGTGTTACTGGGTATAACACTCTGTATATATTATATAATAACACATTGTGTGTTACTGGGTATAACACTCCTGTATATATTATATAATAACACACTGTGTGTTACTGGGTATAACACTCCTGTATATATTATATAATAACACACTGTGTGTTACTGGGTATAACACTCTGTATATATTATATAATAATCATCTGTGTGTGATAGAGAATTCAAACAGGCTGCATTCAGACAGGCTGTGAAAATTCACAGACCCCAAGTCAAAGCTGCTCCGTGCAACTCAGCATGTTGCATTAAGTCATCAATCAACTTGACATTTTCGGACCTTTGGGTAGCGAGCCAATTAAAGGTTAACAGACTATTAATTGAGCCAATAAGGTCAAAGAAGGCGAGTTCTTTTCTGTAAACTGATCAGGTATATAAACAGCCATTTTGGCCATGTGGTCTCAGAAGGACAAAGGCCTGGCTTAAAGCCAGAAGCTTGTTGCTGCTGCCAGAATAAAGTTACATTAAAACTACAACCGGAATTCGTATTTCATTGGAAGAGATCGAACAGTGTGTTACTGGGTATAACACTCTGTATATATTATATAATAACACACTGTGTGTTATTGGGTATAACACTCTGTATATATTATATAATAATGCACCGTGTGTAACTGGGTATAACACTCCTGTACATATTATATAATAACACATTGTGTGTTACTGGGTATAACACTCTGTATATATTATATAATAACACACAATGTGTTACTGGGTATAACACTCCTGTATATATTATATAATAACACACTGTGTGTTACTGGGTATAACACTCTGTATACATTACATAATAACACACTGTGTGTTACTGGGTACAACACTCTGTATATATGATATAACAACACCGTGTGTTACTGGGTATAACACACCTGTATATATTATATAACAACACACTGTGTGTTACTGGGTATAACACTCTGTATATATTATATAATAACACACTGTGTGTTACTGGGTATAACACTCTGTATATATTATATAATAACACACTGTGTGTTACAGGGTATAACACTCCTGTATATATTATATAATAACACACTGTGTGTTACTGGGTATAACACTCTGTATATATTATATAATAACACACA
Source organism: Pristiophorus japonicus (assembly GCF_044704955.1). NCBI lineage: Eukaryota > Metazoa > Chordata > Chondrichthyes > Pristiophoridae > Pristiophorus > Pristiophorus japonicus. The sequence goes on from NW_027254481.1 coordinate 210,616, forward strand.
GTGTGTTACTGGGTATAACACTCCTGTATATATTATATAATAACACACAGTGTGTTACTGGGTATAACACTGTGTATATATTATATAATAACACACTGTGTGTTACTGGGTATAACACTCTGTATATATTATATAATAACACACTGTGTGTTACTGGGTATAACACTCTGTATATATTATATAATAACACACTGTGTGTTACTGGGTATAACACTGTGTATATATTATATAATAACACACCGTGTGTTACTGGGTATAATACTCCTGTATATATTATATAATAACACACTGTGTGTTACTGGGTATAACACTCTGTATATATTATATAATAACACACTGTGTGTTACTGGGTATAACACTCTGTATATATTATATAATAACACATTGTGTTACTGGGTATAACACTCTGTATATATTATATAATAACACACAGTGTGTTACTGGGTATAACACTCTGTATATATTATATAATAACACACAGTGTGTTACTGGGTATAACACTCCTGTATATATTATATAATATCACACTGTGTGTTACTGGGTATAACACTCCTGTATTATTATATAATAACACACTGTGTGTTACTGGGTATAACACTCTGTATATATTATATAATAAAACACTGTGTGTTACTGGGTATAACACTCCTGTATATATTATATAATAACACACCGTGTGTTACTGGGTATAACACTCCTGTGTTATTATATAATAACACACTGTGTGTTACTGGGTAGAACACTCTCTATATATTATATAATAACACACAGTGTGTTACTGGGTATAACACTCCTGTATATATTATATAATATCACACTGTGTGTTACTGGGTATAACACTCCTGTATTATTATATAATAACACACTGTGTGTTACTGGGTATATCACTCTGTATATATTATATAATAACACACTGTGTGTTACTGGGTATAACACTCCTGTGTTATTATATAATAACACACTGTGTGTTACTGGGTATAACACTCTGTATATATTATATAATAACACACTGTGTGTTACTGGGTATAACACTCTGTATATATTATATAATAACACATTGTGTGTTACTGGGTATAACACTCTGTATATATTATATAATAACACACAGTGTGTTACTGGGTATAACACACTGTATATATTATATAATAACACACTGTGTGTTACTGGGTATAACACTCTGTATATATTATATAATAACACATTGTGTGTTACTGGGTATAACACTCCTGTATATATTATATAATAACACACTGTGTGTTACTGGGTATAACACTCCTGTATATATTATATAATAACACACTGTGTGTTACTGGGTATAACACTCTGTATATATTATATAATAATACTCTGTGTGTGATAGAGAATTCAAACAGGCTGCATTCAGACAGGCTGTGAAAATTCACAGACCCCAAGTCAAAGCTGCTCCGTGCAACTCAGCATGTTGCATTAAGTCATCAATCAACTTGACATTTTCGGACCTTTGGGTAGCGAGCCAATTAAAGGTTAACAGACTATTAATTGAGCCAATAAGGTCAAAGAAGGCGAGTTCTTTTCTGTAAACTGATCAGGTATATAAACAGCCATTTTGGCCATGTGGTCTCAGAAGGACAAAGGCCTGGCTTAAAGCCAGAAGCTTCTTGCTGCTGCCAGAATAAAGTTACATTAAAACTACAACCGGAATTCGTATTTCATTGGAAGAGATCGAACAGTGTGTTACTGGGTATAACACTCTGTATATATTATATAATAACACACTATGTGTTACTGGGTATAACACTCTGTATATATTATATAATAACACACTGTGTGTTACTGGGTATAACACTCTGTATATATTATATAATAACACACAGTGTGTTACTGGGTATAACACTCCTGTATATATTATATAATAACACACAGTGTATTACTGGGTATAACACTCCTGTATATATTATATAATAACACACTGTGTGTTACTGGGTATAACACTCTGTATATATTATATAATAACACACTTTGTGTTACTGGGTATAACACTCTGTATATATTATATAATAACACACTGTGTGTTACTGGGTATAACACTGTGTATATATTATATAATAACACACCGTGTGTTACTGGGTATAATACTCGTGTATATATTATATAATAACACACTGTGTGTTACTGGGTATAACACTCTGTATATATTATATAATAACACACAGTGTGTTATTGGGTATAACACTCCTGTATATATTATATAATAACACACAGTGTGTTACTGGGTATAACACTCCTGTATATATTATATAATAACACACTGTGTGTTACTGGGTATAACACTCTGTATATATTATATAATAACACACTGTGTGTTACTGGGTATAACACTCTGTATATATTATATAATAACACACTGTGTGTTACTGGGTATAACACTGTGTATATATTATATAATAACACACTGTGTGTTACTGGGTATAATACTCCTGTATATATTATATAATACCACACTGTGTGTTACTGGGTATAACACTCTGTATATATTATATAATAACACACTGTGTGTTACTGGGTATAACACTCTGTATATATTATATAATAACACACTGTGTGTTACTGCGTATAACACTCTGTATATATTATATAATAACACACAGTGTGTTACTGGGTATAACACTCCTGTATATATTATATAATAACACACTGTGTGTTACTGGGTATAACACTCCTGTATATATTATATAATAACACACTGTGTGTTGCTGGGTATAACACTCTGTATATATTATATAATAACACACTGTGTGTTACTGGGTATAACACTGTGTATATATTATATAATAACACACCGTGTGTTACTGGGTATAATACTCCTGTATATATTATATAATAACACACTTTGTGTTACTGGGTATAACACTCTGTATATATTATATAATAACACACTGTGTGTTACTGGGTATAACACTGTGTATATATTATATAATAACACACCGTGTGTTACTGGGTATAATACTCCTGTATATATTATATAATAACACACTGTGTGTTACTGGGTATAACACTCTGTATATATTATATAATAACACACTGTGTGTTACTGGGTATAACACTCTGTATATATTATACAATAACACACTGTGTGTTACTCGGTATAACACTCTGTATATATTATATAATAACACACCGTGTGTTACTGGGTATAACACTCCAGTATATATTATATAACAACACACCGTGTGTTACTGGTTATATAACACTCTGTATATATTATATCATAACACACTGTGTGTTACTGGGTATAACACTCTGTATATATTATATAATAACACACTGTGTGTTACTGGGTATAACACTCTGTATATATTATACAATAACACACTGTGTGTTACTTGGTATAACACTCCTGTATATATTATATAATAACACAAAGTGTGTTACTGGGTATAACACTCCTGTATATATTATATAATAACACACTGTGTGTTACTGGGTATAACACTCTGTATATATTATATAATAACACACTGTGTGTTACTGGGTATAACACTCTGTATATATTATATAATAACACACTGTGTGTTACTGGGTATAACACTGTGTATATATTATATAATAACACACCGTGTGTTACTGGGTATAATACTCCTGTATATATTATATAATAACACACTGTGTGTTACTGGGTATAACACACTGTATATATTATATAATAACACACTGTGTGTTACTGCGTATAACACTCTGTATATATTATATAATAACACATTGTGTGTTACTGGGTATAACACTCTGTATATATTATATAATAACACATAGAAACATAGAAACATAGAAAATAGGTGCAGGAGTAGGCCATTCGGCCCTTCTAGCCTGCACCGCCATTCAATGAGTTCATGGCTGAACATTCAACTTCAGTACCCCATTCCTGCTTTCTCGCCATACCCCTTGATCCCCCTAGCAGTAAGGACCTCATCTAACTCCTTTTTGAATATATTTAGTGAATTGGCCTCAACAACTTTCTGTGGTAGAGAATTCCACAGGTTCACCACTCTCTGGGTGAAGAAGTTCCTCCGCATCTCGGTCCTAAATGGCTTACCCCTTATCCTTAGACTGTGACCCCTGGTTCTGGACTTCCCCAACATTGGGAACATTCTTCCTGCATCTAACCTGTCTAACCCCGTCAGAATTTTATATGTTTCTATGAGGTCCCCTCTCATTCTTCTGAACTCCAGTGAATACAAGCCCAGTTGATCCAGTCTTTCTTGATAGGTCAGTCCCGCCATCCCGGGAATCAGTCTGGTGAACCTTCGCTGCACTCCCTCAATAGCAAGAATGTCCTTCCTCAGGTTAGGAGACCAAAACTGTACACAATACTCCAGGTGTGGCCTCACCAATGCCCTGTACAACTGTAGCAACACCTCCCTGCCCCTGTACTCAAATCCCCTTGCTATGAAGGCCAACATGCCATTTGCTTTCTTAACCGCCTGCTGCACCTGCATGCCAACCTTCAATGACTGATGTACCATGACACCCAGGTCTCTTTGCACCTCCCCTTTTCCTAATCTGTCACCATTCAGATAATAGTCTGTCTCTCTGTTTTTACCACCAAAGTGGATAACCTCACATTTATCCACATTATACTTCATCTGCCATGCATTTGCCCACTCACCTAACCTATCCAAGTCGCTCTGCAGCCTCACAGCATCCTCCTCGCAGCTCACACTGCCACCCAACTTCGTGTCATCCGCAAACTTGGAGATACTACACTCAATCCCCTCATCTAAATCATTAATGTACAGTGTAAACAGCTGGGGCCCCAGCACAGAACCCTGCGGTACCCCACTAGTCACTGCCTGCCATTCTGAAAAGTACCCATTTACTCCTACTCTTTGCTTCCTGTCTGACAACCAGTTCTCAATCCATGTCAGTACACTACCCCCAATCCCATGTGCTCTAACTTTGCACATCAATCTCTTGTGTGGGACCTTGTCGAACGCCTTCTGAAAGTCCAAATATACCACATCAACTGGTTCTCCCTTATCCACTCTACTGGAAACATCCTCAAAAAATTCCAGAAGATTTGTCAAGCATGATTTCCCTTTCACAAATCCATGCTGACTTGGACCTATCATGTCACCTCTTTCCAAATGCACTGCTATGACATCCTTAATAATTGATTCCATCATTTTACCCACTACCGATGTCAGGCTGACCGGTCTATAATTCCCTGTTTTCTCTCTCCCTCCTTTTTTAAAAAGTGGGGTTACATTGGCTACCCTCCACTCCATAGGAACTGATCCAGAGTCAATGGAATGTTGGAAAATGACTGTCAACGCATCCACTATTTCCAAGGCCACCTCCTTAAGTACTCTGGGATGCAGTCCATCAGGCCCTGGGGATTTATCGGCCTTCAATCCCATCAATTTCCCCAACACAATTTCCCGGCTAATAAGGATTTCCCTCAGTTCCTCCTCCTTACTAGACCCCCCGACCCCTTTTATAACCGGAAGGTTGTTCGTGTCCTCCTTCGTGAATACCGAACCAAAGTACTTGTTCAATTGGTCCGCCATTTCTTTGTTCCCCGTTATGACTTCCCCTGATTCTGACTGCAGGGGACCTACGTTTGTCTTTACTAACCTTTTTCTCTTTACATATCTATAGAAACTTTTGCAATCCGTCTTAATGTTCCCTGCAAGCTTCTTCTCATACTCCATTTTCCCTGCCCTAATCAAACCCTTTGTCCTCCTCTGCTGAGTTCTAAATTTCTCCCAGTCCCCAGGTTCGCTGCTATTTCTGGCCAATTTGTATGCCACTTCCTTGGCTTTAATACTATCCCTGATTTCCCTTGATAGCCACGGTTGAGCCACCTTCCCTTTTTTATTTCTATGCCAGACAGGAATGTACAATTGTTGTAGTTCATCCATGCGGTCTCTAAATGTCTGCCATTGCCCATCCACAGTCAACCCCTTAAGTATCATTCGCCAATCCATCTCAGCCAATTCACGCCTCATACCTTCAAAGTTAGCCTTCTTTAAGTTCTGGACCATGGTCTCTGAATTAACTGTTTCATTCTCCATCCTAATGCAGAATTCCACCATATTATGGTCACTCTTCCCCAAGGGGCCTCGCACAACGAGATTGCTAATTAATCCTTTCTCATTACATAACACCCAGTCTAAGATGGCCTCCCCCCTAGTTGGTTCCTCGACATATTGGTCTAAAAAACCATCCCTTATGCACTCCAGAAAATCCTCCTCCACCGTATTGCTTCCAGTTTGGTTAGCCCAATCTATGTGCATATTAAAGTCACCCATTATAACTGCTGCACCTTTATTGCACGCACCCCTAATTTCCTGTTTGATGCCCTCCCCAACATCACTACTACTGTTTGGAGGTCTGTACACAACTCCCACTAACGTTTTTTGCCCTTTGGTGTTCTGCAGCTCTACCCATATAGATTCCACATCATCCAAGCTAATGTCCTTCCTAACTATTGCCTTAATCTCCTCCTTAACCAGCAATGCTACCCCACCTCCTTTTCCTTTTATTCTATCCTTCCTGAATGTTGAATACCCCTGGATGTTGAGTTCCCAGCCCTGCTCATCCTGGAGCCACGTCTCCGTAATCCCAATCACATCATATTTGTTAACATCTATTTGCACAGTTAATTCATCCACCTTATTGCGGATACTCCTTGCATTAAGACACAAAGCCTTTAGGCTTGTTTTTTTAACACCCTCTGTCCTTTTAGAATTTTGCTGTACAATGGCCCTTTTTGTTCTTTGCCTTGGGTTTCTCTGCCCTCCACTTTTCCTCATCTCCTTTCTGTCTTTTGTTTTTGCCTCCTTTTTGTTTCCCTCTATCTCCCTGCATTGGTTCCCATCCCCCTGCCATATTAGTTTAACTCCTCCCCAACAGCACTAGCAAACACTCCCCCGAGGACATTGGTTCCGATTCTGCCCAGGTGCAGACCGTCCGGATTGTACTGGTCCCACCTCCCCCAGAACCGGTTCCAATGCCCCAGGAATTTGAATCCCTCCCTGCTGCACCATTGCTCAAGCCACGTATTCATCTGAGCTATCCTGCGATTCCTACTCTGACTAGCACGTGGCACTGGTAGCAATCCCGAGATTACTACTTTTGAGGTCCTACTTTTTAATTTAGCTCCTAGCTCCTTAAATTCATTTCGTAGGAACTCATCCCTTTTTTTACCTATGTCATTGGTACCAACGTGCACCACGACAACTGGCTGTTCTCCCTCCCTTTTTAGAATGTCCTCCACCCGCTCCGAGACATCCTTGACCCTTGCACCAGGGAGGCAACATACCATCCTGGAGTCTCGGTTGCGGCCGCAGAAACGCCTATCTATTCCCCTTACAATTGAATCCCCTATCACTATCGCTCTTCCACTCTTTTTCCTGCCCTCCTGTGCAACAGAGCCAGCCACGGTGCCATGAACTTGGCTGCTGCTGCCCTCCCCTGATGAGTCATCCCCCTCAACAGTACTCAAAGCGGTGTATCTGTTTTGCAGGGGGATGACCACAGGGGACCCCTGCACTACCTTCCTTGCACTACTCTTCCTGCTGGTCTTCCATTCCCTCGCTGGCTGTGGACCCTTCTCCTGCAGTAAGACCAACTCGCTACACGTGATACTCACGTCATTCTCAGCATCGTGGATGCTCCAGAGTGAATCCACCTTCAGCTCCAACTCCGCAACGCGGACCGTCAGTAGCCGGAGGTGGACACACTTCCCGCACATGTAGTCGTCAGGGACACTGGTGTTGTCCCCGTGTTCCCACATGGTACAGGAGGAGCATATCACGTGACCGAGCTGTCCTGCCATGACTTAACCCTTAGATACACTTAAATTGCCGACAACAATGTTAAAAGTTACTGACTAATAAAGAAAAAGAAAAACTACTCACCAATCAGCAGCCAATCACTTACCACGTTGGCTGTGACGTCACCTTTTGATTTCCTTCTACTTCTTTTTTGCCTTCTCTCCCAGCTGGAGCTGCACCGCTACGTCTCTCTGGACTCCCGCCTCTCTCGACGCTCCCCGGACTGCTGAGCCTTTTATAGGCCGCTGTCTCTCTGGACTCCCGCCTCTCTCGACGCTCCCCGGACTGCTGAGCCTTTTACAGGCCGCTGCCTCTCTGGACTCCCGCCTCTCTCGACGCTCCCCGGACTGCTGAGCCTTTTATAGGCCGCTGCCTCTCTGGACTCCCGCCTCTCTCTGGGTATAACACACTGTATATATTATATAATAACACACTGTGTGTTACTGGGTATAACACTCTGTATATTTATATAATAACACACAGTGTGTTACTGGGTATAACACTCTGTATATATTATATAATAACACACTGTGTGTTACTGGGTATAACACTCTGTATATTTATATAATAACACACAGTGTGTTACTGGGTATAACACTCCTGTATATATTATATAATAACACAAAGTGTGTTACTGGGTATAACACTGTGTATATATTATATAATAACACACCGTGTGTTACTGGGTATAATACTCCTGTATATATTATATAATAACACACTGTGTGTTACTGGGTATAACACTCTGTGTATATTATATAATAACACACTGTGTGTTACTGCGTATAACACTCTGTATATATTATATAATAACACATTGTGTGTTACTGGGTATAACACTCTGTATATATTATATAATAACACACAGTGTGTTACTGGGTATAACACACTGTATATATTATATAATAACACACTGTGTGTTACTGGGTATAACACTCTGTATATATTATATAATAACACATTGTGTGTTACTGGGTATAACACTCCTGTATATATTATATAATAACACACTGTGTGTTACTGGGTATAACACTCCTGTATATATTATATAATAACACACTGTGTGTTACTGGGTATAACACTCTGTATATATTATATAATAATCATCTGTGTGTGATAGAGAATTCAAACAGGCTGCATTCAGACAGGCTGTGAAAATTCACAGACCCCAAGTCAAAGCTGCTCCGTGCAACTCAGCATGTTGCATTAAGTCATCAATCAACTTGACATTTTCGGACCTTTGGGTAGCGAGCCAATTAAAGGTTAACAGACTATTAATTGAGCCAATAAGGTCAAAGAAGGCGAGTTCTTTTCTGTAAACTGATCAGGTATATAAACAGCCATTTTGGCCATGTGGTCTCAGAAGGACAAAGGCCTGGCTTAAAGCCAGAAGCTTGTTGCTGCTGCCAGAATAAAGTTACATTAAAACTACAACCGGAATTCGTATTTCATTGGAAGAGATCGAACAGTGTGTTACTGGGTATAACACTCTGTATATATTATATAATAACACACTGTGTGTTATTGGGTATAACACTCTGTATATATTATATAATAATGCACCGTGTGTAACTGGGTATAACACTCTGTATATATTATATAATAACACACTGTGTGTTACTGGGTATAACACACCTGTATATATTATATAATAACACACTGTGTGTTACTGGGTATAACACTCTGTATATATTATATAATAATGCACCGTGTGTAACTGGGTATAACACTCCTGTACATATTATATAATAACACATTGTGTGTTACTGGGTATAACACTCTGTATATATTATATAATAACACACAATGTGTTACTGGGTATAACACTCCTGTATATATTATATAATAACACACTGTGTGTTACTGGGTATAACACTCTGTATACATTACATAATAACACACTGTGTGTTACTGGGTATAACACTCTGTATATATGATATAACAACACCGTGTGTTACTGGGTATAACACACCTGTATATATTATATAACAACACACTGTGTGTTACTGGGTATAACACTCTGTATATATTATATAATAACACACTGTGTGTTACTGGGTATAACACTCTGTATATATTATATAATAACACACTGTGTGTTACAGGGTATAACACTCCTGTATATATTATATAATAACACACTGTGTGTTACTGGGTATAACACTCTGTATATATTATATAATAACACACAGTGTGTTACTGGGTATAACACTCCTGTATATATTATATAATAACACACAGTGTGTTACTGGGTATAACACTGTGTATATATTATATAATAACACACTGTGTGTTACTGGGTATAACACTCTGTATATATTATATATTAACACACTGTGTGTTACTGGGTATAACACTCTGTATATATTATATAATAACACACTGTGTGTTACTGGGTATAACACTGTGTATATATTATATAATAACACACCGTGTGTTACTGGGTATAATACTCCTGTATATATTATATAATAACACACTGTGTGTTACTGGGTATAACACTCTGTATATATTATATAATAACACACTGTGTGTTACTGGGTATAACACTCTGTATATATTATATAATAACACATTGTGTGTTACTGGGTATAACACTCTGTATATATTATATAATAACACACAGTGTGTTACTGGGTATAACACTCTGTATATATTATATAATAACACACAGTGTGTTACTGGGTATAACACTCCTGTATATATTATATAATATCACACTGTGTGTTACTGGGTATAACACTCCTGTATTATTATATAATAACACACTGTGTGTTACTGGGTATAACACTCTGTATATATTATATAATAAAACACTGTGTGTTACTGGGTATAACACTCCTGTATATATTATATAATAACACACCGTGTGTTACTGGGTATAACACTCCTGTGTTATTATATAATAACACACTGTGTGTTACTGGGTATAACACTCTCTATATATTATATAATAACACACAGTGTGTTACTGGGTATAACACTCCTGTATATATTATATAATATCACACTGTGTGTTACTGGGTATAACACTCCTGTATTATTATATAATAACACACTGTGTGTTACTGGGTATAACACTCTGTATATATTATATAATAACACACTGTGTGTTACTGGGTATAACACTCCTGTGTTATTATATAATAACACACTGTGTGTTACTGGGTATAACACTCTGTATATATTATATAATAGCACACTGTGTGTTACTGGGTATAACACTCTGTATATATTATATAATAACACACAGTGTGTTACTGGGTATAACACTCCTGTATATATTATATAATAACACACAGTGTGTTACTGGGTATAACACTCCTGTACATATTATATAATAACACACTGTGTGTTGCTGGGTATAACACTCTGTATATATTATATAATAACACACTTTGTGTTACTGGGTATAACACTCTGTATATATTATATAATAACACACTGTGTGTTACTGGGTATAACACTGTGTATATATTATATAATAACACACCGTGTGTTACTGGGTATAATACTCCTGTATATATTATATAATAACACACTGTGTGTTGCTGGGTATAACACTCTGTATATATTATATAATAACACACTGTGTGTTACTGGGTATAACACTCTGTATATATTATATAATAACACACAGTGTGTTACTGGGTATAACACTCCTGTATATATTATATAATAACACACAGTGTATTACTGGGTATAACACTCCTGTATATATTATATAATAACACACTGTGTGTTACTGGGTATAACACTCTGTATATATTATATAATAACACACTTTGTGTTACTGGGTATAACACTCTGTATATATTATATAATAACACACTGTGTGTTACTGGGTATAACACTGTGTATATATTATATAATAACACACCGTGTGTTACTGGGTATAATACTCCTGTATATATTATATAATAACACACTGTGTGTTACTGGGTATAACACTCTGTATATATTATATAATAACACACAGTGTGTTATTGGGTATAACACTCCTGTATATATTATATAATAACACACAGTGTGTTACTGGGTATAACACTCCTGTATATATTATATAATAACACCCCGTGTGTTACTCGGTATAACACTCTGTATATATGATATAATAACACCGTGTGTTACTGGGTATAACACTCTGTATATATTATATAATAACACACTGTGTGTTACTGGGTATAACACTCTGTATATATTATATAATAACACACTGTGTGTTACTGGGTATAACACTGTGTATATATTATATAATAAAACACCGTGTGTTACTGGTTATAACACTCCTGCATATATTATATAATAACGCACTGTGTGTTACTGGGTATAACACTCCTGTATATATTATATAATAACACACCGTGTGTTACTGGGTATAACACTCCAGTATATATTATATAATAACACACCGTGTGTTACTGGGGATAACACTCCTGTATATCTTATATAATAACACACCGTGTGTTACTGGGTATAACACTCATGTATATAATATATAAGAACACACCGTGTGTTACTGGGTATAACACTCATGTATATATTATATAATAACACACCGTATGTTACTGGGTATAACACTCCTGTAAATATTATATAATAACACACTGTGTGTTACTGGGTATAACACTCCTGTATATATTATATAATAACACACCGTGTGTTACTGGGTATAACACTCTGTATATATTACATAATAACACACTATTTGTTACTGGGTATAACACTCTGTATATATTATATAATAACACACTGTGTGTTACTGGGTATAACACTCATGTATATATTATATAATAACACACTTTGTGTTACTGGGTATAACACTCCGTATATATTATATCATAACTCAATGTGTGTTACTGGATATAACACTCTGTATATATTATATAATAACACACTGTGTGTTACTGGGTATAACACTCTGTATATATTATATAATAACACACTGTGTGTTACTGGGTATAACACTCTGTATATATTATATAATAACACACTGTGTGTTACTGGGTATAACACTCTGTATATATTATATAATAACACTCTGTGTGTGATAGAGAATTCAAACAGGCTGCATTCAGACAGGCTGTGAAAATTCACAGACCCCAAGTCAAAGCTGCTCCGTGCAACTCAGCATGTTGCATTAAGTCATCAATCAACTTGACATTTTCGGACCTTTGGGTAGCGAGCCAATTAAAGGTTAACAGACTATTAATTGAGCCAATAAGGTCAAAGAAGGCGAGTTCTTTTCTGTAAACTGATCAGGTATATAAACAGACATTTTGGCCATGTGGTCTCAGAAGGACAAAGGCCTGGCTTAAAGCCAGAAGCTTGTTGCTGCTGCCAGAATAAAGTTACATAAAAACTACAACCGGAATTCGTATTTCATTGGAAGAGATCTAACAGTGTGTTAATGGGTATAACACTCTGTATATATTATATAATTATGCACCGTGTGTAACTGGGTATAACACTCCTGTATATATTATATAATAACACACTGTGTGTTACTGGGTATAACACTCCTGTATTGTTATATGATGACACCGTGTGTTACAGGGTAGAACACTCCTGTATATATTATATAATAACACACCGTGTGTTACTGGGTATAACACTCCTGTATATATTATATAATAACACCGTGTGTTACTGGGTATAACACTCTGTATATATTATATAATAACACACTGTGTGTTACTGGGTATAACACTCTGTATATATTATATAATAACACACAGTGTGTTACTGGGTATAACACTCTGTATATATTATATAATAACACACTGTGTGTTACTGGGTATAACACTCCTGTATATATTATATAATAACACACTGTGTGTTACTGGGTATAACACTCCTGTATATATTATATAATAACACACCGTGTGTTACTGGGTATAACACTCCTGTATATATTATATAATAACACAAAGTGTTTTACTGGGTATAACACTCCTGTATATATTATATATTAACACACTGTGTGTTACTGGGTACAACACTCTGTATATATTTTTTAATAACACACCGTGTGTTACTGGGTATAACACTCCTGTATATATTATATAATAACACACTGTGTGTTACTGGGTATAACACCCTGTATATATTATATAATAACACACTGTGTTACTGGGTATAACACTCCTGTATATATTATATAATAACACACTGTGTTACTGGGTATAACACTCCTGTATATATTATATAATAACACACTGTGTCTTACTGGGTATAACACTCTGTATATATTATATAATAACACATTGTGTGTTACTGGGTATAACACTCCTGTATATATTATATAATAACACACTGTGTGTTACTGGGTATAACACTCCTGTATATATTATATAATAACACACTGTGTGTTACTGGTATAACACTCCTGTATATATTATATAATAACACACCGTGTGTTACTGGGTATAACACTCCAGTATATATTATATAACAACACACCGTGTGTTACTGGGTATAACACTCTGTATATATTATATAATAACACACTGTGTGTTACTGGGTATAACACTCTGTATATATTATACAATAACACACTGTGTGTTACTTG